>NC_091309.1:5650386-5822886 GCF_038502225.1 Cherax quadricarinatus | reverse complement strand
ACGACAGTCAACTCTGTCATCTCTGGTAATTTATTAAATGAATGTGGTTTTAATGAAAAAAATAACGGCTTTTTTTAACCAATTAATATTCAGTGGTTCAGACATGTCAGTGATGTTCTACTTGTGTGGGTTCTCTCTCCGTTTTATTGACTCTTATCCCAGAGTGAATGACTCGTGTATTCAGTTTACCACTGACATAGAACAGGAGACAGCCGTGTTCTCTACACAAAAGATCATAGCTTTCAGAAATCCTTCAAATTTAATATACATCAAAAACTACTACCATAAGGGGAAACAATTTTCGCGTGTAGTAATGGTAGTAGTAGTAATAGTAGTAGTTGTATTTACTATTTAAAGGTACTTGTTGAGTGACACTTCGCCTGTTATGTATTGTGCGTGTTAGTTAATTATGTGTGTGTGTGTGTTTATTTTCTACTTTAAAATGAGTGTGTGTTGGTAATATTTCCCTTTCACTTTCGACGTTTTAAGTGGCTGTGGCGCCGGAGATAAAGTTGAGTCTAGAATGATAGTAAAAGCCATAGCAACGAACTGAATTAATGTCTTCCAAGACCAGATACAACCACTCTGGTTGTTCATGTCTGCCTGATTAACCTCCCCCACCCCAGTATATTTTCCCCTTCACGTGTTCAACCAAATGCAGTAAGAAAGAGGATGGTTAGTATCACCTCAGGTGTTGATCTGGTCGTCTTCTTGTTTCTTAAACACTTACCTGTTCGCCGTGTTGTCGTAGCCAGGTTTAGGCTTGGTTACAAGTACGTCAGGCAATTTAGCAAACAAACTATCATCAAACCAAATGCAAAGTTTGTGGCCATCGCTATAGTCACTATCTTGATCACTATGTGCTTAATTGTCCACTTATTGTGAAATATAGAGGTAGACATATGACATGTCAAGATATCTTTTTAATGAAAATAAGATACAGGACATATTAAGCAAATTTCCCAAATTTACTCGCAACAAATAAGTCAACTATAAATATAAATCCAGATGCACTCCTGTTAACTTTTTTGGGGCCTAGTTCATAGACCTTTTGTGTAAGCAATGATCTTGCGCTGCCGTCCACATGATGGATATGCAGTGCATGGTCTATCTTCGTGAGTAATATTGTTTTAATATACTGACTCATCAACTTAGATATTTATCAACGTTGACAAGTTTTAGTAGTAACCCCAAACATCCCTTTATATCACACCAGTGTTTCTTCTCTATCACCCTTCCTTCCCTACCCTCCCTTACACTCTCCCTCCATCACACTCCCTTAGCCCTTTTTCCCTCTCATTCCTTCACTATCACTCCCTCCCTCTCCACCACTCCCTCTTTCACCACCACCACTCTCCCTCACCATCACCAACAATACGTCTCAGTATTCCAGCAGTGTTTATCAAATTTCTTGGCAAGAATATTTAAGAGTGTAATGAATTAATTGACTTACTTTCTCCACTTACCCGCGTCTGTGAACACCTTCCCTACTTTATTAACAGTGAATGTACAGTGTTATTAACACACACACACTTGGAAGTTGAAGACTCCTATGAGTCAAAGGGACGTTAGGAAGTATTTCTTCAGTCATAGAATTGTCAGGAAGTGGAATAGCCTAGAAAGTGACGTAGTGGAGGCGGGAACCATACATAGTTTAAAGACAAGGTTTGATAAAGCTCATGGAGCAGGGAGAGAGAGGACCCTGTAGCAATCAGTGAAGAGGCGAGGCCAGGAGCTATGAATCAACCCCTGCGAACACAAATACACACACACACACACACACACACACACAGGAGTTATGAATCGACCCCTGAAACCACAATGAGGTGAATACACACACCAACACATAAAGACACACACACACACTAATATTCACACACTAATCGCGAACAAGCGATATATATATATATATATATATATATATATATATATATATATATATATATATATATATATATATATATATATATACATATATACAAAACAACCACTGTGAAAGAATAGAGAAATTTCAAGTGCTTTCGTGACTACTCATGTGAGTAGTCACAAAAACGCTTGGAATTTCTCTATTCTTTCACAGTGGTTGTTTTGCATATTCTGAAATCACCTGTTTGATGTGATCTTATTGCATATATATATATATATATATATATATATATATATATATATATATATATATATATATATATATATATATATATATATATATATAGAAAATATCTATTTAAAATATATATAGAAAATATGGAGAACTTGCCCATCATTATATGTTTGTTCCCATAGGCTCAGAGACCCTTGGCTCATGGGGAAAGAGTGCATCTAAATTTCTTAAGGAGCTGGGAAAAAGACTCATCAGGGTAACTAGGGATCCCAGGGCAGCTAGTTTTCTGTTCCAGCGGCTCAGTGCGGCTGTTCAAAGGGGTAATGCCTGCTGTATTTTGGGCACACGCCCCAGCTCTGAGGAGCTGGATGAGATTTTCGCCTTATAATCGGTGATACACACGTAACAACATGTACCGTATATGTCACCTTTATATCAACAATGTATCTCTTAAATCTGTACCATATTATGTAATAAAATATTCCTATTGGTAAAAAAAAAATATACTAAAAGATGGGGTGGTAGGGGAAGTGGAATATTCAAACGGCTTCAGGAAGAAATCCAAATATTCTTCCTTGAAGTCTTTTTATGCACTTCTCCGAGGCAATGGGTCCCACAATTTACACCAGAGGTGGACCCCATATTATATATATATATATATATATATATATTATATATATATATATATATATATATATATATATATATATATATATATATATATATATATATATATATATATATATATATACACTATGTGTGCCCTGAAATTTCTTAATAAGCTAATGTAAGAATTCAGTTTAATGTTCTTGAGATGAGCAATGCAGAGCTCTACCATTCTTTGTGGACCGTTTTTAGAGTGGATGATGTGGTGATCTGAGATACTCCTCACAATAGACCGAGTCAATCTGTGTGAAAGGTATAAAAATCTTCCTTCCAGTCATCTTATGGTATGGTGTAACTGATAGGGGATCCCACACTCAGTGTTCTGTGCTCTGATTGTGTGTGTGTGTGTGTGTGTGTGTGTGTGTGTGTGTGTGTGTGTGTGTGTGTGTGTGTGTGTGTGTGTGTGTGTGTGTGTGTGTGTGTGTGTGTGTAAAAGAGAAGAACGAGAGAGATTATACAAAGAGTCAGGAAAGAAGTGAGAAACGAGAGAGCTCGATAAAGGAGAGAAGAGAAGAATTAAGGGGGAGTTGAGGTGAGGTGAGGTTAGAGAGGTTTTGGGGGTAGGTTGAACATCAAAGGTCATCCAGGGGGTTACCTGGTCTTGTGACCCACGCTACCTGGGGTCTGTGACCTGGTTAATGGTCAGTAACCTGGTTGGTGGTCAGCGACCTGATTGACGGTCATTGACCTGGTTGATGGCGTGGTTAGTGAGGAGTAACAGTCCTCGCCGTAACCACAGTCCCAGTATGTGCACCACAGTCCCAGTATGTGCACCACAGTCCCAGTATGTGCTCCACAGCTTCTGTATGTACACCACAGTCCCATTATGTTCACAGCCTCTGTATGTGCACAACAGCCTCTGTATGTGCACCACAGTCCCTGTATGTGCACCACAGTCCCAGTATGTTCACAGCCTCTGTATGTGCACCACAGTCCCTGTATGTGCACCACAGTCCCAGTATGTGCACCACAGTCCTTGTATGTGCACCACGGCCCCAGTATGTGCACCACAGTCCCAGTATGTGCACCACAGCCCCTGTATGTGCACCACAGCCCCAGTATGTGCACCACAGCCCCTGTATGTGCACCACAGCCCCAGTATGCACCACAGTCCCTGTATGTGCACCACAGTCCCTGTATGTGCACCACAGTCCCAGTATGTGCACAACAACCCCTGTATTTGCACCACAGCCACAGAATGTGCACCACAGCCTGGCTCATCAGGAATGGTCTGCAGGAACTCATGAATGATATGATGAAAAGGCTTAGAAAACTTTGGGAATTATTATTATTATTATTATTATTATTATTATTATTATTATTATTATTATTATTATTATTATTATTATTATTGTAATTATTATTATTATTGTAATAATAATAATTATTATTATTGTAATTATTATTATTATTATTGTAGTAATTATTATTATTACAATTAGAAGTAAGCGCTAAATCCAGCGTAATTTTTCTTCCCGAGTGTCACTGTTCAAGAGGTCACGAAGAGTCTTCTTGAGGACAGTCAAGAGTTATGGCCTAAAACAAGAGTTAGAAGGTGTTAGTAAGAGCCAGTCTGTGATATACCATAAGCACATTCAAGTGCTGGCTCCTTCGGTTAGCTTTAAAAATAGGTTAGACAAATACATGAGTAGGTGAGTTGGACCTGCCTCGCCGGGTTGACGGACTGAACACATCGACTCCACGCTGAGGGGACTGATTACCTCATCTTTTGTGTTCTACTGTCTTCCCCTTATATCCTTGGATTTGTATTAATGAAGCCACTGGAGGGCGAAACGTCTAGAGATGCCCAGATGTTGCACATGTGTCTTAATTCTTTCATGAATGTGTTTGTTCTTCGTTACGTCAGGTGATTGTAAGAGTGTATAAAAACCAGCCACACGCCTCCCTGGGTCGGGTCAGGTCAGGTTTATTCTGCTACTTGCTTTCACTCTCCTGCTGTGTACTCGCCACCTTGCGGGAGTGAGCTTCGAATCTGAGCTCTCTGACTCCTCCTGCACCCTCTGTATAACTGGTGTTAGGCTCTTCCTGCCTCTTGCCACCTCATGTATTTTTATCTTTGTGTCTGTGTGTTTGTTTCCACTCTCTCTTCATGTAGGTTATTTCAGCTGCTGATCAGCCGAAGGCTGAAGAAGCGTTGAATGATATATCTGTGACTCGCTTATGTTTTTTGGTTCCAGTTGTGCTTCCCTGTTCTCGATCTGCCAGTCAGTCTGCCGCTTTCTGCCGTGTGTACTCACCTAGTTGAAGTTGCAGGGGTCGAGTCCTAGCTCCTGGTCCCGCCTCTTAACTGGTCGCTACTAGGTCACTCTCCCTGAGCCGTGAGCTTTATCATACATCTGCTTAAAGCTATGTATGGATCCTGCCTCCACTACATCGCTTCCCAAACTATTCCACATCCTGGCTACTCTGTGGCTGAATAGATACTTCCTAACATCCTTGTGATTCATCTGTGTCTTCAACTTCCAATTGTGTCCCCTTGTTGCTGTGTCCCATCTCTGGAACATCCTGTCTTTGTCCACCTTGTCAATTCCTCTCAGTATTTTGTATGTCGTTATCATGTCCCCCCTATCTCTCCTGTCCTCCAGTGTCGTCAGGTTGATTTCCCTTAACCTCTCCTCGTGGGACATACCTCTTAGCTCTGGGACTAGTCTTGTTGCAAACCTTTGCACTTTCTCTAGTTTCTTTACGTGCTTGGCTAGGTGTGGGTTCCAAACTGGTGCCGCATACATGTGTGTGTGTGTGTGTGTGTGTGTGTGTGTGTGTGTGTGTGTGTGTGTGTGTGTGTACTCACCTAATTGTGGTTGCAGGGGTCAAGTGTGTGTATGTGTATAGTTGTAGTTACTAGTTGTCAGAGGTTCTTGCAGATAGACACGTGTGTGTGTGTGTGTGTGTGTGTTTCAAAATGCAAGAATTAAGTTACATTTAAGAATTTTACAGAGTATTTATAAGAATTCAAATTTCAACCGGAAAGAAATAGACTAATTTGAAAGAAGGAGTATGCAAGAGTAGGTCAAGGACACAGTAAAAGAGAGATGGGAAGGCATGCGCCAAGAATACCGGATCTAATGCTTTTGTGTGAGTGCATCTGATGTAGATGCAGTGGAATGTGAGAGGCCTCTGGGCACTGGCGAACATACGCTGCGGAATTTCAAATACCTGGCGGATCTCTTCCGCGAGGCAGCAGGAGAGGCATCGGAGACACACCAGATGTCAGAAAAACATCCTTTGTAAGAAAGAGGGAATCCCTGACTGTAGCGTAGTGGGAAAGACAACTGGAAGTCAATACATCAGTGATTCTCAACCAGGGGTTTAAATTTACCCCGGGGGGGGAGGGTAAAAAATTACACGTCAAGGGATAAATATTTTTGTGCAAAAACTGAATAATTGATTTTTTCTGACCTTGTTTTTCTGTGTCTTTATGATGGCGATAATTTTTTATATGGAAGTGAGGGGGTAAATAGAGAATTATATCAAGCCGGGGGCGTTAATGATGGAGTACCTAGTTAGTAGTAAGTCAACACAGGATGATGGAGTACCTAGTTAGGTAGTAAGTCAACACACTGGATGATGGACTACCTAGTTAGGTAGTAAGTCAACACAGGATGACGGAGTACCTAGTTAGTAGTAAGTCAACACAGGATGATGGAGTACCTAGTTAGTAGTAAGTCAACACACTGGATGATGGAGTACCTAGTTAGTAGTAAGTCAACACAGGATGACGGAGTACCTAGTTAGTAGTAAGTCAACACACTGGATGATGGAGTACCTAGTTAGTAGTAAGTCAACACAGGATGACGGAGTACCTAGTTAGTAGTAAGTCAACACACTGGATGATGGAGTACCTAGTTAGTAGTAAGTCAACACACTGGATGATGGAGTACCTAGTTAGGTAGTAAGTCAACACAGGATGATGGAGTACCTAGTTAGGTAGTAAGTCAACACAGGATGATGGAGTACCTAGTTAGGTAGTAAGTCAACACACTGGATGATGGAGTACCTAGTTAGGTAGTAAGTCAACACATTGGATGATGGAGTACCTAGTTAGTAGTAAGTCAACACACTGGATGATGGACTACCTAGTTAGGTAGTAAGTCAACACAGGATGATGGAGTACCTAGTTAGTAGTAAGTCAACACACTGGATGATGGACTACCTAGTTAGGTAGTAAGTCAACACAGGATGATGGAGTACCTAGTTAGTAGTAAGTCAACACAGGATGATGGAGTACCTAGTTAGGTAGTAAGTCAACACAGGATGATGGAGTACCTAGTTAGTAGTAAGTCAACACAGGATGATGGAGTACCTAGTTAGTAGTAAGTCAACACAGGATGATGGAGTACCTAGTTAGGTAGTAAGTCAACACACTGGATGATGGAGTACCTAGTTAGTAGTAAGTCAACACTGGATGATGGAGTACCTAGTTAGTAGTAAGTCAACACAGGATGATGGAGTACCTAGTTAGTAGTAAGTCAACACAGGATGATGGAGTACCTAGTTAGGTAGTAAGTCAACACAGGATGATGGAGTACCTAGTTAGGTAGTAAGTCAACACAGGATGATGGAGTACCTAGTTAGGTAGTAAGTCAACACAGGATGATGGAGTACCTAGTTAGGTAGTAAGTCAACACAGGATGATGGAGTACCTAGTTAGGTAGTAAGTCAACACACTGGATGATGGAGTACCTAGTTAGGTAGTAAGTCAACACACTGGATGATGGAGTACCTAGTTAGGTAGTAAGTCAACACAGGATGATGGAGTACCTAGTTAGGTAGTAAGTCAACACAGGATGATGGAGTACCTAGTTAGGTAGTAAGTCAACACACTGGATGATGGAGTACCTAGTTAGGTAGTAAGTCAACACAGGATGATGGAGTACCTAGTTAGGTAGTAAGTCAACACAGGATGATGGAGTACCTAGTTAGGTAGTAAGTCAACACAGGATGATGGAGTACCTAGTTAGGTAGTAAGTCAACACAGGATGATGGAGTACCTAGTTAGGTAGTAAGTCAACACACTGGATGATGGAGTACCTAGTTAGGTAGTAAGTCAACACACTGGATGATGGAGTACCTAGTTAGGTAGTAAGTCAACACACATGATGATGGAGTACCTAGTTAGGTAGTAAGTCAACACACTGGATGATGGAGTACCTAGTTAGGTAGTAAGTCAACACACTGGATGATGGAGTACCTAGTTAGGAAGTAAGTCAACACACTGGATGATGGAGTACCTAGTTAGGAAGTAAGTCAACACACTGGATGATGGAGTACCTAGTTAGGAAGTAAGTCAACACACTGGATGATGGAGTACCTAGTTAGGAAGTAAGTCAACACACTGGATGATGGAGTACCTAGTCAGAAAGTGTCTAAAACCTCGGCAAACCTTCATACACAGAAGAGGCAACAGTACAAACAAAGAAATGTCCGTGGTTCAAAGAGAGTCAGTCCGTGATTCAGTCAAAGGATGAAGAGGGGAAAACAAAAGTAGAAGAGCGTAGAAAATTCATAGAAAGCGATGGAGAAAATAAAAGAGAGAGGTAAAGAGAGAAGAACCACAAAGAAATATGCAAGGTAGCAGCAGAGAGCAAGTGCTGAACCCACACTGCCTCGCACACACGTCGCCAGAAATATGACACTAAAAATTCAGTTTAATAAGAATGAAGGAAGAAGGAGGAGGAAAAGGAGGGCTCACGAGAAATGAAAAGGACATTCATGAAAAGTTTAATGAAAAATTTAAAACGGCATTATCCGTGGAAATGGTACAGTGTTAGAGACTTGAAGAGAAGGAGCACCAATGGGTACTGGACACTATACACACAACAGTGAAATAAATTATCAACAAAAACTGAGTATGCATCAAAGGCAGTGGGACCCGACTAAGTATCAGAGGCAGTAAAAGCAATTCCTGAATCACTAACTCAAGTTTACAAGAAATCAGCGGGTACGTGACACTTGTCAGAGATCTGGAAGATAGCGAATGCTGTACAAGTATTTACGAGTCACAGACCAGTATAATTGAGATGCGTACTGTGTAACTTAATAGAGATGATAATGAGGAGAGTTCTGGAGCTCTGGGAAAAAGTACTTTTATGAACAATAGTCATCATGGGTTTATAGATGGTAAATCTTATAATAATAATAATAATAATAATAATAATAATAATAATAATAATAATAATAATAATAATAATAATAATATCTTTATTTCTACAAGTACGTGTACAAGGTATACAGACCATAGCTGACATCAGTGACATACTACTATACAGAAAGCCACTTGTTATGCAGAACATTTCGGGCAAATTAGGTCAGCTTTGTCCCCAGGATGCGACCCACACCAGTCGACCAGTAGTATCTATTTTACTGATAGGTGAGCAGGGACAGCAGGTGTCTTAGGGAAACATCTTAATGTTTCCATCACTCACCTCAGTGTGTAAACTGGGTAAGCTAGCACTCGAGCTGGATTTATATGACAAATTAACAGAAGTGAGACAGGAGAGACGGGGATGGGTGGATTGCATATTCTTGGGCTGCAAGAAGGCATTTAATACTGTATCTGACGAGAGACTGTGCCAGTTTGTGAAGCAGACAGACAGTGCGCTACTGGAATACAACCCCAGTAAACGCAAGGTTATGAAAATTAGTGAAGGGGTAGAAAGACGGGACCCTAAATATAGACTCAGAAGATAGAGGATGCAAATGTCAATCAGGGGAAAAGAGCTAGGGGTAAGAATAGTGACGAGCATATCACCAGAAGCACACAACAACCAAATAACCTCTGGATTTAATACTTGTCAGGAATCTCTTGAGCGAATCATTCATGGCTCTATATACGACGTGTGCCAGGTGCATCTTAGACTATGCAGCACCAGCGTGGAGCCCTCACCTAATACAGTATATTAAGAAATTGGAGAACGTACAGAGGGATATAACAAGACTAGTTTCAGTCTGGAGAAGCTGAAGAAACTCAGTCTGGTGATATTTAAGGATACAAGAACTGATAACGACATACAAAATACTCAGAGGGTTTTATAAGGGATAAACTGCTTGAGAGGCGGGAAACAGGTACACGATGGCATAGTTGGAAACAGTAAAATATAAACGAGTGAGGAATATCAAGAAATACTTCTTCAGGGTGAGGGTGGTCAGGGAGTGAAGTGACCTCGAGTAAGTGGTGAAGGTAGACGCCATACGTAGCTTTAACACTCAGCCCACCAGGCTATCAGAAAGTAAACCAAACAAGTGAGGGCTTGGGAGGCCGGGCCAGGAGCTAAGAACAACCCCAGCAACCAGAAATAAACAAACAATATGTAACTACACACACACAGCTGGAAGTTAAAAGCATGAATGAATAACAAGGAGTGATCAGGAAATGGAACGACCTAGACAGCGAAGTGGAAGAGGCAGAATCCATACGTGGCTTCAAGAATAGGTGTGATAGGTCTCACGCAGCCAGAGGAGAGTGAAAACAGTAGCGTCCAGCGGGGAGGCGGGGGCCAGGAGCAGAGACTCGACAACCACAAATAGGTCAATACATATTGAAAAGAAGCCAGCACGAACATGACTCGGTAGTTACATGCAGATCAGTCAACACACAGCAGTGTTCTCAGGTGTTGCAGAACCAGTGGATAGAATATTAACGAAAGATGACTGCAGGAGGCACAGTAACTATCTGGATGGGAATGGTTAGGTAAGTGGTTGTTTAAGTTCAATCCAGATACAACAACGTTATGAAACTAGAACATTGCCACCTCAGGTGGTGTTCCCATGCCGAGGCTTAATTCAGAGTGTAAATGGTGCCACACCATCTCATTAAGATGAAGGTAGCACTGCACCACCTGACCATGGTGAAGGTGGCACTACAGCCAGGTGGTGCTGGGGCTTGACCAGGTGAAGGTGGCACTACACCCAGGTGGTGCTGGGGCCTGACCATGGTGAAGGTGGCACTACACCCAGGTGGTGCTGGGGCCTGACCGTGGTGAAGGTGGCACTACACCCAGGTGGTGCTGGGGCCTGACCGTGGTGAAGGTGGCACTACACCCAGGTGGTGCTGGGGCTTGACCATGGTGAAGGTGGCACTACACCCAGGTGGTGCTGGGGCCTGACCTTGGTGAAGGTGGCACTACACCCAGGTGGTGCTGGGGCCTGACCATGGTGAAGGTGGCACTACACCCAGGTGGTGCTGGGGCCTGACCTTGGTGAAGGTGGCACTACACCCAGGCGATGCTGGGGCCTGACCATGGTGAAGGTGGCACTACACCCAGGTGGTGCTGGGGCTTGACCATGGTGAAGGTGGCACTACACCCAGGTGGTGCTGGGGCCTGACCTTGGTGAAGGTGGCACTACACCCAGGTGGTGCTGGGGCCTGACCGTGGTGAAGGTGGCACTACACCCAGGTGGTGCTGGGGCTTGACCTTGGTGAAGGTGGCACTACACCCAGGTGGTGCTGGGGCCTGACCTTGGTGAAGGTGGCACTACACCCAGGCGGTGCTGGGGCCTGACCGTGGTGAAGGTGGCACTACACCCAGGTGGTGCTGGGGCCTGACCGTGGTGAAGGTGGCACTACACCCAGGTGGTGCTGGGGCTTGACCTTGGTGAAGGTGGCACTACACCCAGGTGGTGCTGGGGCCTGACCAGGTGAAGGTGGCACTACACCCAGGTGGTGCTGGGGCTTGATTAGGTGAAGGTGGTACTATACCCAGGTGGTGCTGGGGCCTGACCAGGTGAAGGTGGTACTACACCCAGGTGGTGCTGGGGCTTGACCAGGGTGAAGGTGGCACTACACCCAGGTGGTGCTGGGGCTTGACCAGGTGAAGGTGGTACTACACCCAGGTGGGGCTGGGGCTTGACCAGGTGAAGGTGGTACTACACCCAGGTGGGGCTGGGGCTTGACCAGGTGAAGGTGGTACTACACCCAGGTGGGGCTGGGGCTTGACCAGGTGAAGGTGGCACTATACCCAGGTGGTGCTGGGGCTTGACCAGGTGAAGGTGGTACTACACCCAGGTGGTGCTGGGGCTTGACCAGGTGAAGGTGGTACTACACCCAGGTGGGGCTGGGGCTTGACCAGGGTGAAGGTGGCACTACACCCAGGTGGTGCTGGGGCTTGACTAGGTGAAGGTGGTACTACTCCCAGGTGGTGCTGGGGCTTGACCAGGTGAAGGTGGTACTACACCCAGGTGGTGCTGGGGCCTGACCATGGTGAAGGTGGCACTACACCCAGGTGGTGCTGGGGCTTGACCAGGTGAAGGTGGTACTACACCCAGGTGGTGCTGGGGCTTGACCAGGGTGAAGGTGGTACTAAACCCAGGTGGTGCTGGGGCCTGACCAGGTGAAGGTGGTACTACACCCAGGTGGTGCTGGGACTTGACCAGGTGAAGGTGGTACTACACCCAGGTGGTGCTGGGGCCTGACCAGGTGAAGGTGGCACTACACCCAGGTGGTGCTGGGGCTTGACCAGGTGAAGGTGGCACTACACCCAGGTGGTGCTGGCGCTTGACCAGGTGAAGGTAGCACTACACCCAGGTGGTGCTGAGGCTTGACCATGGTGAAGGTGGCACTACATCCAGGTGGTGCTGGGTCCTGACCATGGTGAAGGTGGCACTACACCCAGGTGGTGCTGGGGCTTGACCAGGTGAAGGTGGCACTACACCCAGGTGGTGCTGGGGCCTGACCATGGTGAAGGTGGCACTACACCCAGGTGGTGCTGGGGCCTGACCGTGGTGAAGGTGGCACTACACCCAGGTGGTGCTGGGGCTTGACCATGGTGAAGGTGGCACTACACCCAGGTGGTGCTGGGGCTTGACCAGGTGAAGGTGGCACTACACCCAGGTGGTGCTGGGGCTTGACCAGGTGAAGGTGGCACTACACCCAGGTGGTGCTGGGGCCTGACCTTGGTGAAGGTGGCACTACACCCAGGTGGTGCTGGGGCCTGACCTTGGTGAAGGTGGCACTACACCCAGGTGGTGCTGGGGCTTGACCATGGTGAAGGTGGCACTACACCCAGGTGGTGCTGGGGCTTGACCAGGTGAAGGTGGCACTACACCCAGGTGGTGCTGGGGCCTGACCTTGGTGAAGGTGGCACTACACCCAGGTGGTGCTGGGGCCTGACCTTGGTGAAGGTGGCACTACACCCAGGTGGTGCTGGGGCTTGACCAGGGTGAAGGTGGCACTACACCCAGGTGGTGCTGGGGCTTGACCATGGTGAAGGTGGCACTACACCCAGGTGGTGCTGGGGCTTGACCAGGGTGAAGGTGGCACTACACCCAGGTGGTGCTGGGGCTTGACCAGGTGAAGGTGGCACTACACCCAGGTGGTGCTGGGGCTTGACCAGGTGAAGGTGGTACTACACCCAGGTGGTGCTGGGGCTTGGCCAGGTGAAGGTGGCACTACACCCAGGTGGTGCTGGGGCTTGGCCAGGTGAAGGTGGCACTACACCCAGGTGGTGCTGGGGCTTGGCCAGGTGAAGGTGGCACTACACCCAGGTGGTGCTGGGGCTTGACCAAGTGAAGGTGGTACTACACCCAGGTGGTGCTGGGGCCTGACCAGGTGAAGGTGGTACTACACCCAGGTGGTGCTCGGGCTTGGCCAGGTGAAGGTGGCACTACACCCAGGTGGTGCTGGGGCTTGACCATGGTGAAGGTGGCACTACACCCAGGTGGTGCTGGGGCCTGACCAGGTGAAGGTGGTACTACACCAAGGTGGTGCTGGGGCTTGACCAGGGTGAAGGTGGCACTACACCCAGGTGGTGCTGGGGCTTGACCAGGTGAAGGTGGCACTACACCCAGGTGGTGCTGGGGCTTGACCAGGTGAAGGTGGCACTACACCCAGGTGGTGCTGGGGCTTGACCAGGTGAAGGTGGCACTACACCCAGGTGGTGCTGGGGCTTGACCAGGTGAAGGTGGCACTACACCCAGGTGGTGCTGGGGCTTGACCAGGGTGAAGGTGGCACTACACCCAGGTGGTGCTGGGGCTTGACCAGGTGAAGGTGGTACTACACCCAGGTGGTGCTGGGGCTTGACCAGATGAAGGTGGTACTACACCCAGGTGGTGCTGGGGCTTGACCAGGTGAAGGTGGCACTACACCCAGGTGGTGCTGGGGCTTGACCAGGGTGAAGGTGGCACTACACCCAGGTGGTGCTGGGGCTTGACCAAGGTGAAGGTGGCACTACACCCAGGTGGTGCTTGGGCTTGACCAGGTGAAGGTGGTACTACACCCAGGTGGTGCTGGGGCTTGACCAGGGTGAAGGTGGCACTACACCCAGGTGGTGCTGGGGCTTGACCAGGTGAAGGTGGCACTACACCCAGGTGGTGCTGGGGCTTGAGCAGGTGAAGGTGGTACTACACCCAGGTGGTGCTGGGGCTTGACCAGGGTGAAGGTGGCACTACACCCAGGTGGTGCTGGGGCTTGACCAGGTGAAGGTGGTACTACACCCAGGTGGTGCTTGGGCTTGACCAGGTGAAGGTGGTACAACACCCAGGTGGTGCTGGGGCTTGACCATGGTGAAGGTGGCACTACACCCAGGTGGTGCTGGGGCTTGACCAGGTGAAGGTGGCACTACACCCAGGTGGTGCTGGGGCTTGACCATGGTGAAGGTGGCACTACACACAGGTGGTGCTGGGGTTTGACCAGGTGAAGGTGGCACTACACCCAGGTGGTGCTGGGGCTTGACCAGGTGAAGGTGGCACTACACCCAGGTGGTGCTGGGGCTTGACCAGGTGAAGGTGGCACTACACCCAGGTGGTGCTGGGGCTTGACCAGGTGAAGGTGGCACTACACCCAGGTGGTGCTGGGCTTGACCAGGTGAAGGTGGCACTACACCCAGGTGGTGCTGGGGCTTGACCAGGTGAAGGTGGCACTACACCCAGGTGGTGCTGGGGCTTGACCAGGTGAAGGTGGCACTACACCCAGGTGGTGCTGGGGCTTGACCAGGTGAAGGTGGTACTACACCCAGGTGGTGCTGGGGCTTGACCAGGTGAAGGTGGTACTACACCCAGGTGGTGCTGGGGCTTGACCAGGTGAAGGTGGTACTACACCCAGGTGGTGCTGGGGCTTGACCAGGTGAGGTGGTACTACACCCAGGTGGTGCTGGGGCTTGACCAGGTGAAGGTGGTACTACACCCAGGTGGTGCTGGGGCTTGACCAGGTGAAGGTGGTACTACACCCAGGTGGTGCTGGGGCTTGACCAGGTGAAGGTGGCACTACACCCAGGTGGTGCTGGGGCTTGACCAGGTGAAGGTGGTACTACACCCAGGTGGTGCTGGGGCTTGACCAGGTGAAGGTGGTACTACACCCAGGTGGGGCTGGGGCTTGACCAGGTGAAGGTGGTACTACACCCAGGTGGGGCTGGGGCTTGACCAGGTGAAGGTGGCACTATACCCAGGTGGTGCTGGGGCTTGACCAGGTGAAGGTGGTACTACACCCAGGTGGTGCTGGGGCTTGACCAGGTGAAGGTGGTACTACACCCAGGTGGGGCTGGGGCTTGACCAGGGTGAAGGTGGCACTACACCCAGGTGGTGCTGGGGCTTGACTAGGTGAAGGTGGTACTACTCCCAGGTGGTGCTGGGGCTTGACCAGGTGAAGGTGGTACTACACCCAGGTGGTGCTGGGGCCTGACCATGGTGAAGGTGGCACTACACCCAGGTGGTGCTGGGGCTTGACCAGGTGAAGGTGGTACTACACCCAGGTGGTGCTGGGGCTTGACCAGGGTGAAGGTGGTACTAAACCCAGGTGGTGCTGGGGCCTGACCAGGTGAAGGTGGTACTACACCCAGGTGGTGCTGGGACTTGACCAGGTGAAGGTGGTACTACACCCAGGTGGTGCTGGGGCCTGACCAGGTGAAGGTGGCACTACACCCAGGTGGTGCTGGGGCTTGACCAGGTGAAGGTGGCACTACACCCAGGTGGTGCTGGCGCTTGACCAGGTGAAGGTAGCACTACACCCAGGTGGTGCTGAGGCTTGACCATGGTGAAGGTGGCACTACATCCAGGTGGTGCTGGGTCCTGACCATGGTGAAGGTGGCACTACACCCAGGTGGTGCTGGGGCTTGACCAGGTGAAGGTGGCACTACACCCAGGTGGTGCTGGGGCCTGACCTTGGTGAAGGTGGCACTACACCCAGGTGGTGCTGGGGCCTGACCGTGGTGAAGGTGGCACTACACCCAGGTGGTGCTGGGGCTTGACCATGGTGAAGGTGGCACTACACCCAGGTGGTGCTGGGGCTTGACCAGGTGAAGGTGGCACTACACCCAGGTGGTGCTGGGGCTTGACCAGGTGAAGGTGGCACTACACCCAGGTGGTGCTGGGGCCTGACCTTGGTGAAGGTGGCACTACACCCAGGTGGTGCTGGGGCCTGACCTTGGTGAAGGTGGCACTACACCCAGGTGGTGCTGGGGCTTGACCATGGTGAAGGTGGCACTACACCCAGGTGGTGCTGGGGCTTGACCAGGTGAAGGTGGCACTACACCCAGGTGGTGCTGGGGCCTGACCTTGGTGAAGGTGGCACTACACCCAGGTGGTGCTGGGGCCTGACCTTGGTGAAGGTGGCACTACACCCAGGTGGTGCTGGGGCTTGACCAGGGTGAAGGTGGCACTACACCCAGGTGGTGCTGGGGCTTGACCATGGTGAAGGTGGCACTACACCCAGGTGGTGCTGGGGCTTGACCAGGGTGAAGGTGGCACTACACCCAGGTGGTGCTGGGGCTTGACCAGGTGAAGGTGGCACTACACCCAGGTGGTGCTGGGGCTTGACCAGGTGAAGGTGGTACTACACCCAGGTGGTGCTGGGGCTTGGCCAGGTGAAGGTGGCACTACACCCAGGTGGTGCTGGGGCTTGGCCAGGTGAAGGTGGCACTACACCCAGGTGGTGCTGGGGCTTGGCCAGGTGAAGGTGGCACTACACCCAGGTGGTGCTGGGGCTTGACCAAGTGAAGGTGGTACTACACCCAGGTGGTGCTGGGGCCTGACCAGGTGAAGGTGGTACTACACCCAGGTGGTGCTGGGGCTTGGCCAGGTGAAGGTGGCACTACACCCAGGTGGTGCTGGGGCTTGACCATGGTGAAGGTGGCACTACACCCAGGTGGTGCTGGGGCCTGACCAGGTGAAGGTGGTACTACACCAAGGTGGTGCTGGGGCTTGACCAGGGTGAAGGTGGCACTACACCCAGGTGGTGCTGGGGCTTGACCAGGTGAAGGTGGCACTACACCCAGGTGGTGCTGGGGCTTGACCAGGTGAAGGTGGCACTACACCCAGGTGGTGCTGGGGCTTGACCAGGTGAAGGTGGCACTACACCCAGGTGGTGCTGGGGCTTGACCAGGTGAAGGTGGCACTACACCCAGGTGGTGCTGGGGCTTGACCAGGGTGAAGGTGGCACTACACCCAGGTGGTGCTGGGGCTTGACCAGGTGAAGGTGGTACTACACCCAGGTGGTGCTGGGGCTTGACCAGATGAAGGTGGTACTACACCCAGGTGGTGCTGGGGCTTGACCAGGTGAAGGTGGCACTACACCCAGGTGGTGCTGGGGCTTGACCAGGGTGAAGGTGGCACTACACCCAGGTGGTGCTGGGGCTTGACCAAGGTGAAGGTGGCACTACACCCAGGTGGTGCTTGGGCTTGACCAGGTGAAGGTGGTACTACACCCAGGTGGTGCTGGGGCTTGACCAGGTGAAGGTGGTACTACACCCAGGTGGTGCTGGGGCTTGACCAGGTGAAGGTGGTACTACACCCAGGTGGTGCTGGGGCTTGACCAGGTGAGGTGGTACTACACCCAGGTGGTGCTGGGGCTTGACCAGGTGAAGGTGGTACTACACCCAGGTGGTGCTGGGGCTTGACCAGGTGAAGGTGGTACTACACCCAGGTGGTGCTGGGGCTTGACCAGGTGAAGGTGGTACTACACCCAGGTGGTGCTGGGGCTTGACCAGGTGAAGGTGGTACTACACCCAGGTGGTGCTGGGGCTTGACCAGGTGAAGGTGGTACTACACCCAGGTGGTGCTGGGGCTTGACCAGGTGAAGGTGGTACTACACCCAGGTGGTGCTGGGGCTTGACCAGGTGAAGGTGGTACTACACCCAGGTGGTGCTGGGGCTTGACCAGGTGAAGGTGGTACTACACCCAGGTGGTGCTGGGGCTTGACCAGGTGAAGGTGGTACTACACCCAGGTGGTGCTGAGGCTTGACCAGGTGAAGGTGGCACTACACCCAGGTGGTGCTGGGGCTTGACCAGGTGAAGGTGGTACTACACCCAGGTGGTGCTGGGGCTTGACCAGGTGAAAGGGCGAGTGGTTGGTTGATGCAACTAGTGAAGTTAGTTGTGGATGTACTTTTACCATGTTTGTACTTGTACTGTTGATGCTGTACCTGTGTTGGTGTTTGTACTTGTACTGTTGGTGCTGTACCTGTGTTGGTGTTTGTACTTGTACTGTTGATGCTGTACCTGTGTTGGTGTTTGTACTTGTACTGTTGATGCTGTACCTGTGTTGGTGTTTGTACTTGTACTGTTGATGCTGTACCTGTGTTGGTGTTTGTACTTGTACTGTTGATGCTGTACCTGTGTTGGTGTTTGTACTTGTACTGTTGATGCTGTACCTGTGTTGGTGTTTGTACTTGTACTGTTGATGCTGTACCTGTGTTGGGGGTCTGTACTTATACTGCTGTATCATCTAGGAGAGTGCTAGTAGAGGTGAGTACAACTAGGTGAGTACAACTGGGTACACACAGGAAATCAACAAGGTCAGAAAGATGGCAGAGAGACAGCAGGTAAACAAGTTTGTGTGTGTGTGTGTGTGTGTGTGTGTGTGTGTGTGTGTGTGTGTGTGTGTGTGTGTGTGTGTGTGTGTGTGTGTGTGTGTGTGTCTGTGTGTGTGTGTGTGTGTGTGCGTGTGTGTGTGTGTGTGTGTGCATCAGCTGATGTGTTGTGTTCTTGTTGCTTACCCCAGGCATGTACACACACACACACGCGCACATCCACGACATACATATTGGTAAGAGAGTTACTACAAGCACTGACGCAACACAAGGCTCTTGGAGTAAACATCACACCCAATATCTCTACGGGGAAGTATAGCAACACTGTTGCAACGGAGTACAGCAACACTGTAACAACGGAGTACAGCAACACTAACAACGGAGCACAGCAGCACTGTAACAACGGAGTACAGCAACACTGTAACAACGGAGTACAGCAACACTAACAACGGAGCACAGCAACACTGTAACAACGGAGTACAGCAACACTTTAACAACGGAGTACAGCAACACTAACAACGGAGCACAGCAACACTGTAACAACGGAGTACAGCAACACTTTAACAACGGAGTACAGCAACACTGTAACAACGGAGTACAGCAACACTAACAACGGAGTACAGCAACACTAACAACGGAGCACAGCAACACTGTAACAGCGGAGTATAGCAACACTGTAACAACGGAGTACAGCAACACTAACAACGGAGTACAGCAACACTAACAACGGAGCACAGCAACACTGTAACAACGGAGTATAGCAACACTTTAACAACGGAGTATAGCAACACTGTAACAACTGAGTACAGCAACACTGTAACAACGGAGTACAGCAACACTAACAACTTTGCACAGCAACACTGTAACAACGGAGTATAGCAACACTGTAACAACGGAGTACAGCAACACTGTAACAACGGAGTACAGAAACACTGTAACAACGGAGTACAGAAACACTGTAACAACGGAGCACAGCAACACTGTAACAACGGAGTACAGCAACACTGTAACAACGGAGTACAGCAACACTGTAACAAAGGAGTACAGCAACACTGTAACAACGGAGTACAGCAACACTGTAACAACGGAGCACAGCAACACTGTAACAACGGAGTACAGCAACACTTTAACAACGGAGAACAGCAACACTGTAACAACGGAGTACAGCAACACTAACAACGGAGTACAGCAACACTGTAACAACGGAGCACAGCAACACTGTAACAACGGAGCACAGCAACACTGTAACAACGGAGTACAGCAACACTGTAACAACGGAGTACAGCAACACTGTAACAACGGAGTACAGTAACACTGACAACGGAGCACAGCAACACTGTAACAACGGAGTATAGCAACACTGTAACAACGGAGTATAGCAACACTGTAACAACGGAGCACAGCAACACTGTAACAACGGAGTATAGCAACACTGTAACAACGGAGTACAGCAACACTGTAACAACGGAGTACAGCAACACTGTAACAACGGAGTACAGTAACACTGACAACGGAGCACAGCAACACTGTAACAACGGAGCACAGCAACACTGTAACAACGGAGTATAGCAACACTGTAACAACGGAGTACAGCAACACTGTAACAACGGAGTACAGTAACACTGACAACGGAGCACAGCAACACTGTAACAACGGAGTATAGCAACACTGTAACAACGGAGTACAGCAACACTGTAACAACGGAGCACAGCAACACTGTAACAACGGAGTATAGCAACACTGTAACAACGGAGTACAGCAACACTGTAACAACGGAGTACAGCAACACTGTAACAACGGAGTACAGTAACACTGACAACGGAGCACAGCAACACTGTAACAACGGAGTACAGCAACACTGTAACAACGGAGTACAGCAACACTGTAACAACGGAGTACAGTAACACTAACAACGGAGCACAGCAACACTGTAACAACGGAGTATAGCAACACTGTAACAACGGAGTACAGCAACACTGTAACAACGGAGTACAGCAACACTGTAACAACGGAGTACAGCAACACTGTAACAACGGAGTATAGCAACACTGTAACAACGGAGCACAGCAACACTGTAACAACGGAGTATAGCAACACTGTAACAACGGAGTATAGCAACACTGTAACAACGGAGCACAGCAACACTGTAACAACGGAGTATAGCAACACTGTAACAACGGAGTATAGCAACACTGTAACAACGGAGTACAGCAACACTGTAACAACGGAGTACAGCAACACTGTAACAACGGAGTACAGCAACACTGTAACAGTGTGCAGTGTGCAGCCCCACTACACTAAGTCCCGAACAAGCAGCGCCAGTGTGCAGCCCACTACACTAAGTCCCGAACAAGCAGCGCCAGTGTGCAGCCCCACTACACTAAGTCCCGAACAAGCAGCGCCAGTGTGCAGCCCCACTACACTAAGTCCAAAAGCTTGCAAAAGTTCAAAGGTTTGCAAATCCAATTTGAAATTAGTTTGGTTAACGGAATTTAATTATTATTATTATCATTATTATTATAATCAAAAAGAAGCGCTAAGCCACAAGGGCCATACAGCGCTGCTAACGGAATTTAAGGTCATTTAGGTTGCATCTCACTCTTCACCACCAGGTATTATTACACTTATATCTCAGACAGGGATTACGTATACTCTCAGTGTATATACACTCAGAGGAATACACCTCTGGGTATATATATCCTGGGTGTATATATCCTGGGTGTATATATCCTGGGTGTATATATCCTGGGTGTATATATCATGGGTGTATATATACTGGTGTATATATCCTGGGTGTATATATCCTGGGTGTATATATCCTGGGTGTATATATACTGGTGTATATATCCTGGGTGTATATATCCTGGGTGTATATATCCTGGGTGTATATATACTGGGTGTATATATACTGGGTGTATATATCCTGGGTGTATATATACTGGGTGTATATATACTGGGTGTATATATCCTGGGTGTATATATACTGGGTGTATATATACTGGGTGTATATATACTGGGTGTATATATACTGGGTGTATATATACTGGGTGTATATATACTGGGTGTATATATCCTGGGTGTATATATACTGGTGTATATATCCTGGGTGTATATATCCTGGGTGTATATATCCTGGGTGTATATATACTGGGTGTATATATACTGGGTGTATATATACTGGGTGTATATATCCTGGGTGTATATATACTGGGTGTATATATACTGGGTGTATATATCCTGGGTGTATATATACTGGGTGTATATATACTGGGTGTATATATCCTGGGTGTATATATACTGGGTGTATATATCCTGGGTGTATATATCCTGGGTGTATATATCCTGGGTGTATATATCCTGGGTGTATATATCCTGGGTGTATATATCCTGGGTGTATATATCCTGGGTGTATATATACTGGGTGTATATATCCTGGGTGTATATATCCTGGGTGTATATATCCATGGGTCACCAGCCTCATGGACCACCAGCCTCATGGGCCACCAGCCTCATGGGCCACCAGCCTCATGGGTCACCAGCCTCATGGGCCACCAGCCTCATGGGCCACCAGCCTCATGGGTCACCAGCCTCATGGGCCACCAGCCTCATGGGCCACCAGCCTCATGGGTCACCAGTCTCATGGGTCACCAGCCTCATGGGTCACCAGCCTCATGGGCCACCAGCCTCATGGGCCACCAGCCTCATGGGTCACCAGCCTCATGGGTCACCAGCCTCATGGGTCACCAGCCTCATGGGTCACCAGCCTCATGGGTGGTCAGACAACTTCAAACGGGGGTAACAGATCATCGGAATCTTGTGCCATCGTTACACTGTGCTTGTGCAGTTACACTCATATATGCAAACTTTATCTATCATCCGTTATCTCTTATCTGTTGTGTGGTTATGGAGATTATCTTCCCCACGGCTTGGTCTCGGACCAGGCCTCCTAGGTTGGAAATGTAACGACACAGGGTTAAAATCTACTACTAAGAAACCACGGTACTGGTAGGGTTAGAAACCATGACAGGTGAGTCGTGAAACTTCTACTGGTGAGAACCTAGGACAGTAAGGTATGCGAGTACTGAATGATAGTAACTGCTCGTAAGATTTACCTGTCAACTTACGTGTTTACGAGACAGAAAGAAAAAGATCAGTGATCTTACTAGAGTGCAAAAAAAAAAAAAATAGTATTTGAAGTGGTCAGTCCCTCAGGGACTGACCACTTCAAATACTATTTCTCCAAGACTGATGGACTGATTACATCATCATCATTTCACTACTACACCTGAAGAAGTCTACTGTGCAGGAGAAACATTTCAACAATAAGGATACCTAACTAAATAACAAAAAGGCACAATACCGTGACTGGAACGATACACAAATAACCCGCACATAAAAGAGAGAAGCTTACGACGACGTTTCGGTCCGACTTGGACCATTGACAAAGTCACACTGTGACTTTGTCAATGGTCCAAGTCGGACCATTCTCTCTTTTATGTGCGGGTTATTTGTGTGTGTAGGATACCTAACTGTTGTTACATGTGTGTTAATCATCATTACAACATGTGGACAGTGACACTGACGGTCTTCAGCTACAACATATGTTAAATTTAATAATAAAATTATTTTAATGCCATTTTAAAGACAAAGAAGAAATCTGGTGTTCATTTTGTATAGTTTACCTGGAGAGAGTTCCGGGGGTCAACGCCCCCGCGGCCCGGCCTGTGACCAGGCCTCCTGGTGGATCAGAGCCTGATCAACCAGGCTGTTACTGCTGACTGCACGCAAACCAACTTACGAGCCACAGCCCGGCTGGTCAGGTACCGACTTTAGGTGCTTGTCCAGTGCCAGCGTGAAGACTGCCAGGGGTCTATTGGTAATCCCCCTTATGTATGCTGGGAGGCAGTTGCACAGTCTCGGGCCCCTGACACTTATTGTATGGTCTCTTAACGTGCTAGTGACACCCCTGCTCTTCATTGGGGGGATGTTGCATCGTCTGCCAAGTCTTTTGCTTTCGTAGTGAGTGATTTTCGTGTGCAAGTTCGGTACTAGTCCCTCTAGGATTTTCCAGGTGTATATAATCATGTATCTCTCCCTCCTGCGTTCCAGGGAATACAAGTTCAGTGAACAGATTATATTTATTACATTTGTGTGGAGGCTCTAAATCCGTAGGGGATCATACAGCGCCTGTGGGAACAAGCAGAAATCAGGCTGGATCCAAGGAAGGGGAGGTCAAGCCCAGGTCTTTGAGTCAAGAGCCTCTCACCGTCGTCAAGGAATCTCCACGTGAGGGGCCATGTGAACGGTATTAACGTTGTGTGAAGAGTGAGTGGGTAAACACACGCCTTCACACCATTAGTTACACCACACGCTAAACACTACAGACACACACACATTAGACAATTAACATTCAGTACCTGCAGGCGGTGCTTAACCACCACCACCTGCAACAGTAGCTGGAGAAACTGGGTCTCCCAGTTTCGTTATGACGTTGATGAGAAAAAAATGGATTTCCGGCCGGGGCCACTGTCTGTGTGGAGTTTGCACGTTCGTGTTCGAACTGCCTGGTGGTAGGTGGCGCTACTTACAATTTTTGCTCTGCAAACATTTATTCCTTGATTTAACCCTGTTGTAATGAGCGCTAAAGGTGCACTGTGCTCCGCTGATGTTTATGTCAATTAGCCTATGGTAAAATTGGTTTCGTTATACGTCGTTTCGCTTAAAGTCACAGTTTCCAGGAACCTATCGACGACGTTAAGCGAGGACTTACTGTTCACACCTTGTACCCCCGTAGCACCATCACTCTGACTCCACCAAACAAGCCAGCACGCACTCCCATCCCACTTACTGTGCCTTGCCCTTCTCAGAAGCCTTCAAAGTCCTGTCACACCGGGTACCTCAGATGGCAGCCACGATAATGGGTATGCAATATCGATATTTATCTGTAACTTCTTTTCTAGAGCGAATTTGTAGACGATTCAGACCTGGAGAGCGATGTTTCCTCATGCAGGGAATTCAGCTTTGGTCAGGAAATAATTTTTTTAAAAGTTAACACCTGAGCCTCCAATTCAGGCTACCAGATGAGAAGGTTAAACAACAAGAACACAATACCGTGACTAGAACAATACTCAACCTGCACATTTAACATGTTAAAAAATAATATCGCAACATAGTCTTGTAAACAAATAATAAACTATCATTTATCAAACTATGAGGCAACTGCTGTCATCTAAAGCTGTAAATACGACAGAGAAATCTGATGGAAATATGAAGCGAGGTACCGCAGGGCAGACACGCACTCTAGAGGTCAAGTTTAAAGTGAATCTTGTTACGATATGTATTTCTAAGTTGTTTAGCGAGAAAATAAAATAAATGAAAGAGGGGAAATGTGCCACATACAATAGTTTGCCCTTGGTAATAAATGTTGCAAACTAAATCCGGATTAAATGTAAATGAGGATTGTGTAACCGAATACACTGTGTTGGGTAAAAGTACACATGGTGTAACTTGTGCCACATTTTATTGTGGAAACGTTTCGCTCTCCAGGAGCTTTGTCAAGCCGTTACTGTACTGTTTGTAACGGCTTGATAAAGCTCTTGGAGAGCGAAACGTTGCCACAATAAAAATGCCGCATTAGTTGCACTTGTGTCCTCTTACCTAACATATTGTGGGTAATTCTACCAACATTTTTACGAATACACTCTTAATGTGTTCTGTAACTAATTACAGGACGGGTGGAGCTCTGTAACTGTTCACCACAGGACAGGTGGAGCTCTGTAACTGTTCACCACAGGACGGGTGGAGCTCTATAACTGTTCACCACAGGACGGGTGGAGCTCTATAACTGTTCTCCACAGGACAGGTGGAGCTCTATAACTGTTAACCACAGGACAGGTGGAGCTCTATAACTGTTCACCACAGGACAGGTGGAGCTCTATAACTGTTCACCACAGGACAGGTGGAGCTCTGTAACTGTTCACCACAGGACGGGTGGAGCTCTATAACTGTTCACCACAGGACGGGTGGAGCTCTATAACTGTTCACCACAGGACAGGTGGAGCTCTGTAACTGTTCACCACAGGACAGGTGGAGCTCTATAACTGTTCACCACAGGACAGGTGGAGCTCTATAACTGTTCACCACAGGACAGGTGGAGCTCTGTAACTGTTCACCACAGGACAGGTGGAGCTCTGTAACTGTTCACCACAGGACAGGTGGAGCTCTGTAACTGTTCACCACAGGACAGGTGGAGCTCTGTAACTGTTCACCACAGGACAGGTGGAGCTCTGTAACTGTTCACCACAGGACAGGTGGAGCTCTGTAACTGTTCACCACAGGACAGGTGGAGCTCTGTAACTGTTCACCACAGGACAGGTGGAGCTCTGTAACTGTTCACCACAGGACAGGTGGAGCTCTATAACTGTTCACCACAGGACAGGTGGAGCTCTGTAACTGTTCACCACAGGACAGGTGGAGCTCTGTAACTGTTCACCACAGGACAGGTGGAGCTCTATAACTGTTCACCACAGGACAGGTGGAGCTCTGTAACTGTTCACCACAGGACAGGTGGAGCTCTGTAACTGTTCACCACAGGACGGGTGGAGCTCTATAACTGTTCACCACAGGACAGGTGGAGCTCTATAACTGTTCACCACAGGACGGGTGGAGCTCTGTAACTGTTCACCACAGGACAGGTGGAGCTCTATAACTGTTCATCACAGGACAGGTGGAGCTCTATAACTGTTCACCACAGGACAGGTGGAGCTCTATAACTGTTCACCACAGGACAGGTGGAGCTCTTTAGCTGTTCACCACAGGACAGGTGGAGCTCTATAATTGTTCACCACAGGACGGGTGGAGCTCTATAACTTCACCACAGGACAGGTGGAGCTCTATAATTGTTCACCACAGGACGGGTGGAGCTCTATAACTGTTCACCACAGGACAGGTGGAGCTCTTTAGCTGTTCACCACAGGACAGGTGGAGCTCTATAACTGTTCACCACAGGACAGGTGGAGCTCTATAACTGTTCACCACAGGACAGGTGGAGCTCTATAATTGTTCACCACAGGACGGGTGGAGCTCTATAACTGTTCACCACAGGACAGGTGGAGCTCTGTAACTGTTCATCACAGGACAGGTGGAGCTCTATAACTGTTCACCACAGGACGGGTGGAGCTCTATAACTGTTCACCACAGGACAGGTGGAGCTCTATAACTGTTCAAGGTTAACATTACCATCATTATCTCATTTTCCATGGAAGCAGTGTTCAAGGAGGTATTACATCTCTCAGTATCTGAACAGTGGCAACACCTTGTGTATGTTATCCCAGTAGTAACATTGCTGTTTTCTCGTTCCAACACTGACTTTCTTGAGCTTGACCGCTGCCAGTGCTAACCATCACCAGTGCTGGAAATGGTGCAAAATACGAAGAAGGTGACGATCAAGGCACATTTGCAATAGGTGTAGGACCGAGGTGGTCAGTCCCTCACGGTCTGAACACTTCGATATTACACCTGCTGCCTCTGTATTTGAATGAAGAAGCCGACTGTGTAGGCGAAACGTTTCAACAATAAAGACACCCAACTGCTGCGCATGTGTTGTAATCATTTACCATCAGAACTGAAGACAGACACTGGGCAGTAAGCAGATGTTTTCCAGTGAAAGTTGGCAATTTTCACTAGTGGTGGGGACCGCTGTGTACGTGCAGCTCTCCGAGGCAAGACCTGCAGCTGGACACAGCTGGACACAGGTGGACACGCGAGATACAGGAAGACAAAAGGGTAAAAGCCGACATGTGGGAATAAAAACCCTGATAGCAGAGGGGTCGTCTTAATACTTTCCGCCCAAGGCTGGGATTTTTTCAGGTACTGCACCACGGAAGAAACCCAATCTTGGGCGAAACGTGTTACTGAAAGGATGTTCTGCTGCCGGTATCTTCAGTCCCACGCTGGAGATGATATACCAAGAACTGATCAGTCGACGGAAGGATTTTAACGCAGATTAGCTTAGGTAAGATTTGTCAGGAAAGAGGACAAGTATTTCCCGACACGACTGGAACCTTTGGTCATCCGACCGAGGCCTTCCGCCGGCTTATCCCTCCACCCCCTGCAGACTTCAAGGCGCAGTTGATGCGTGCGAATTCGTGACAGCGATCCATAAAACCGAACACTGAACAAAATACTGTTGCAACACCAGACATCACCTTAAGCAGCAGCGGCGGCGGCTGCAGCAGCAGTGGCGGCGACGGCGGCAGCAGCAGTGGCGGTGGCGGCGGCGGCGGCGGCGGCGGCGGCGGCAGCAGCAGCGGCAGCAGCAGCAGCAGCAGCAGTAGCAGCAGCAGTGGCGGCAGCAGAAGCAGCGGCGGCGGCAGCAGAAGCAGGAGCAGCAGTGGCGGCGGCGGCAGCAGCAGCAGTGGTGGCGGCGGCAGCAGCAACAGTGGTGATGGGGGCGGCGGCAGCGGCAGCAGCAGCAGCGGCGGCGGCAGCAGCGGCGGCGGCGGCAGCGGCTGCAGAAGCAGGAGCAGCAGTGGCGGCGGCGGCGGCGGCAGCAACAGCGGCAGTAGAAGCAGGAGCAGCAGTTGCGGCGGCGGCGGCGGCAGCAACAGCGGCAGTAGAAGCAGGAGCAGCAGTGGCGGCGGCGGCGGCGGCAGCAACAGCGGCAGTAGAAGCAGGAGCTGCAGTGGCGGCGGCGGCGGCGGCAGCAACAGCGGCAGTAGAAGCAGGAGCAGCAGTGGTGGCGGCGGCGGCGGCGGCCGCGGCAGCAGCAGCAACAGCAGTGGTGGCGGCGGCGGCGGCGGCAGCAACAGCGGCAGCAACAGCGGCAGTAGAAGCAGGAGCAGCAGTGGTGGCGGCGGCGGCAGCAGCAGCGGCAGCAGCAGCAGCAACAGCAGTGGTGGCGGCGGCGACAGCAGCAGCTGTCCCTTAGTGCTGTTCCTAGTTCAGCAACACCAAGTAAAAACGTTTGTAAGCGCCACGAGAAACGTTTCTTCGTGGCATGTGAAACATTCGTGATGTTCCAGGGAACGGGGGGGGAGGGGTACCTCCAGTCCTTTGGATCAAGAGCCCTTCACCGACATCGAGTGATCTCACTTGATGGATTCTGATTAGAACAACAGTTGTTGTTCTAATTAGAATCTTTAAAGAACGCATTTTTAAGCCCTATAAGAACGATTATGAGTTCTAAAAGAACGTTTGTGAGTCCTGAGAGAACGTTTATGAGTTCTAAAAGAACGTTTATGAGTTCTAAAAGAACGTTTGTGAGTCCTGAAAGAGCGTTTGTGAGTCCTGAAAGAACGTTTATGAGTCCTGAAAGAACGTTTGTGAGTCCTAAAAGAACGTTTGTGAGTCCTAAAAGAACGTTTGTGAGTCCTGAAAGAACGTTAGTGAGTCCTGAAATAACGTTTGCGAGTCCTGAAAGAACGTTTGTGAGTCCTGAAAGAACGTTTGTGAGTCCTGAAAGAACGTTTATGAGTTCTAAAAGAACGTTTGTGAGTCCTAAAAGAGCGTTTGTGAGTCCTGAAAGAACGTTAGTGAGTCCTGAAAGAACGTTTGTGAGTCCTGAAAGAACGTTTATGAGTTCTAAAAGAACGTTTGTGAGTCCTAAAAGAGCGTTTGTGAGTCCTGAAAGAACGTTTATGAGTCCTGAAAGAACGTTTGTGAGTCCTAAAAGAACGTTTGTGAGTCCTAAAAGAACGTTTGTGAGTCCTGAAAGAACGTTCGTGAGTCCTGAAAGAACGTTTGTGAGTCCTAAAAGAACGTTTGCGAGTCCTGAAAGAACGTTAGTGAGTCCTGAAAGAACGTTTGTGAGTCCTGAAAGAACGTTTGTGAGTCCTAAAAGAACGTTTGCGAGTCCTGAAAGAACGTTAGTGAGTCCTGAAAGAACGTTTGTGAGTCCTGAAAGAACGTTTATGAGTTCTAAAAGAACGTTTGTGAGTCCTAAAAGAGCGTTTGTGAGTCCTGAAAGAACGTTTATGAGTCCTGAAAGAACGTTTGTGAGTCCTAAAAGAACGTTTGTGAGTCCTAAAAGAACGTTCGTGAGTCCTGAAAGAACGTTCGTGAGTCCTGAAAGAACGTTTGTGAGTCCTGAAAGAACGTTCGTGAGTCCTGAAAGAACGTTTGTGAGTCATGAAAGAACGTTTGTGAGTCCTGAAAGAACGTTTGTGAGTCCTGAAAGAACGTTTGTGAGTCCTGAAAGAACGTTTGTGAATCAAAAGAACGTTTGTGAGTCCTCAAAGAACGTTTGTGAGTCCTGAAAGAACGTTTGTGTGTCCTAAAGAACGTTTGTGTGTCCTAAAGAACGTTTGTCAGTCCTGAAAGAACGTTTGTCAGTACTAAAAGAACGTTCGTGAGTCCTGAAAGAACGTTTGTAAGTCCTGAAAGAACGTTTGTGAGTCCTGAAAGAACGTTTGTGAGTCCTGAAAGAACGTTTGTGAGTCCTGAAAGAACGTTTGTGAGTCCTGAAAGAACGTTTGTGAGTCCTGAAAGAACGTTTGTGAGTCCTGAATGAACGTTAGTGAGTCCTGAAAGAACGTTTGTGAGTCCTGAATGAACGTTAGTGAGTCCTGAAAGAACGTTTGTGAGTCCTGAATGAACGTTTGTGAGTCCTGAAAGAACGTTTGTGAGTCCTGAATGAATGTTAGTGAGTCCTGAAAGAACGTTTGTGAGTCCTGAATGAATGTTAGTGAGTCCTGAAAGAACGTTTGTGAGTCCTGAATGAACGTTTGTGAGTCCTGAAAGAACGTTTGTGAGTCCTGAATGAACGTTAGTGAGTACTGAAAGAACGTTTGTGAGTCCTGAATGAACGTTTGTGAGTCCTGAAAGAACGTTTGTGAGTCCTGAAAGAACGTTTGTGAGTCCTGAATGAACGTTTGTGAGTCCTGAAAGAACGTTTGTGAGTCCTGAATGAACGTTTGTGAGTCCTGAAAGAACGTTTGTGAGTCCTGAATGAACGTTTGTGAGTCCTGAATGAACGTTTGTGAGTCCTGAAAGAACGTTTGTGAGTCCTGAATGAACGTTTGTGAGTCCTGAAAGAACGTTTGTGAGTCCTGAATGAATGTTAGTGAGTCCTGAAAGAACGTTTGTGAGTCCTGAATGAACGTTTGTGAGTCCTGAAAGAACGTTTGTCAGTCCTGAAAGAACGTTCGTGAGTCCTGAAAGAACGTTTGTGAGTCCTGAAAGAACGTTGTTAGTTCAATGCCAGGGTCAAGTAAATTAATAATGGTGAAGGGTTCTTGATCCAAGGTATTAGAGTTACCTTCCTCCTCCACCTCCTCCTTGGATCAGACCTGACTACCTCCACTTCTCCAGGCGTTGTATGACCGCCCCTGAGGATTTTGTGCTTCCCCCGTGAATTTAATAATAAAAAATCTAAATCACTGTAAACCATCGTAAATGTTCATTACTTAATTATCGTAGTTGAGTGTAAATTATGTAAATGTAAATCTCACCATACAACTGTAAATCTTACCACACAACTGTAAATCTCACCACACAACTGTAAATCTCACCACACAACTGTAAATCTCACCACACAACTGTAAATCTCACCACACAACTGTAAATCTCACCACACAACTGTAAATCTCACGACACAACTGTAAATCTCACCACACAACTGTAAATCTCACGACACATCTGTAAATCTCACGACACATCTGTAAATCTCACGACACATCTGTAAATCACACCACACAACTGTAAATCTCACCACACAACTGTAAATCTCACCACACAACTGTAAATCTCACCACACAACTGTAAATCTCACCACACAACTGTAAAACTCACGACACATCTGTAAATCTCACGACACATCTGTAAATCTCACGACACATCTGTAAATCACACCACACAACTGTAAATCTCACCACACAACTGTAAATCTCACCACACAACTGTAAATCTCACCACACAACTGTAAATCTCACCACACATCTGTAAATCTCACCACACAACTGTAAATCTCACCACACAACTGTAAATCTCACCACACAACTGTAAATCTCACGACACATCTGTAAATCACATCACACAACTGTAAATCTCACCACACAACTGTAAATCTTACCACACAACTGTAAATCTCACGACACATCTGTAAATCACATCACACAACTGTAAATCTCACCACACAACTGTAAATCTCACGACACATCTGTAAATCACACCACACAACTGTAAATCTCACCACACAACTGTAAATCTCACCACACAACTGTAAATCTCACCACACAACTGTAAATCTCACCACACAACTGTAAATAACTTGTAAATCACCGCACTTTACACTGTACCACAAGGTGGTAAATAATTGTAAACTATTGTATACAATAAGCAAGTTTATTTAGGCTCAGGTACACGTAAGTACAGTTATCACACATAACAGCAGCATACATCTAAACTACCTAAGATAACCCTAAGATAACCTAAGATAACCCAAGAAAAAATCGGTTAAAGTGACTTATTTCCACTGTGGTCCTTGTAAATATCTTATTTAAAGTTTTAAACACATCTTTCTGAAGCACTGGGCACCACTGTAAATCACAGGACACTTGTAAATCATCGCTACTCAATGGTAAATCAACAAACCCTATTGTAAATCAGAACTTCGTGTAAAATATCCCACCTCACCGCATGGTATCTCATTACACCTCAATGTAAATCATGACAACTCATTGTAAATCATTGCAACTCTTCACCGTAAATCATTACAACTCACTGTTAATCATTACAAGTCACTGTACATCGCGTTTTTATAGTTTTTCAGACACTTAAAAAAATTCTACCAAAATTATTATTGTTTAAAAACCATTAATTTAAAATTTTAATGATTTTTTCACGTGTGTATATAAATTAGGTTCACAACTCACTATAGACCAGCACACACCATTGTACTGTAACGTATATCAGTGTAAACCTGCTGACACCATTGTGAATCACTATAAGACAGCGGGCAGTTTGTAACATATGTCACAGCAAAGCTGCTGGCAGCACTGTAAATCACCGTAAATCACTATAAGAAAGGGCAGTTTGTAACGTATGTCAGTGTAAAGTTCCTGACAGCACTGTAAATCACTATAAGAAGGCAGGCAGTTTGTAACGTGTCACAGCAAAGCTGCTGACAGCACTGTAAATCAGTGGAGACCGCTGTCAGTCATGGGAGAGGTGTCAACCAGAGGACTGGTAAGAGAGCTCTCAGGAGCACGTGGTGAGACCTCAGCTCGGTGGGGTAGGATGAACATACTGAGTGTGTTGCGTTTCCGAGCGGGGAGGTGCTGGAGGATGGGTGGTGGTGGGGGGGGACCTTGGGGAGGTGCTGGAGGATGGGTGGTGGTGGGGGGACCTTGGGGAGGTGCTGGAGGATGGGTGGTGGTGGGGCAGACCATGGGGAGGTGCTGGAGGATGGGTGGTGGTAGTGTGGGGGGGACCGTGGGGAGGTGCTGGATGATGGGTGGTGGGGGTAGGACCGTGGGGAGGTGCTGGATGATGGGTGGTGGGGGTAGGACCGTGAGGAGGTGGTGGGGGAGGACCGTGAGGAGGTGCTGGATGATGGGTGGTGGTGGGAGGGAGGATGTAAAGGAGGGAAGGGAGTAAGGGCGGAAAAGAGGAGATAAGAGAGGGGGTATGGAGGTGGGGAAAGGGGAGGAGGAAGAGGAAGGATGGATGGTGAAGGGGAGGATGGAAGGGGGTGGCTAGTTGGCAACCCGCCTCGCTGAAAGTTAACTATCCAGCGCCCACTCACTGGACGCCCTACTTGTTGCTGCGTCGGCACGAACACCTCTTAGTGAGTGGCCCTCCAGACCTAGTGTACTGTCTCCCTTCTTGTTCCTCGTAAGTCGCTACTTCTTGTTCCACGCAGGTTGCTACTTCTTGCTCCACGCAAATCGCTACTTCTTGTTCCACGTAGGTTGCTACTACTTGCTCCACGCAGGTCGCTACTTCTTGTTCCACGTAGGTTGCTACTACTTGCTCCACGCAGGTCGCTACTTCTTGTTCCACGTAGGTTGCTACTACTTGCTCCACGCAGGTCGCTACTTCTTGTTCCACGTAGGTTGCTGCTTCTTGTTCCACGCAGGTTGCTACTTCTTGTTCCACGCAGGTCGCTACTTCTTGTTCCACGCAGGTCGCTACTTCTTGTTCCACGCAGGTCGCTACTTCTTGTTCCACGCAGGTCGCTACCTCTTGTTCCACGTAGGTTGCTGCTTCTTGTTCCACGCAGGTTGCTGCTTCTTGTTCCACGCAGGTCGCTACTTCTTGTTCCACGCAGGCCGCTACTTCTTGTTCCACGCAGATTGTTGTTTCCTGTTCCACGCATGTCGCTACTTGTTCCACGTGTATATTCTCATTTTTAAGGTCAACGAACTCGGTCATTCTTAGTCCATGCACTCGTTCTTTCCTCGTACACATGCTTCTTCATTCCTAGTACATAAACTCGGTATGTACTCGGTCACTCCATGCGTTCACGTGTTTCACTCCATTTTCCTGGAGTTACATATTCTCTTGCCATGTGGCAATACAATCTCTATGGACTCTCTTACTCTGTCTCTCTCATGACCTCTTGAAGGACTGGGTCAGCAGACTCGCTCTTTACCCTAACCCCCTTACTTGTGCACGGTGAGAATTCCAGTTTCCTTTTCAGAAGGACTGTTCCAGTTTCCCTGATGGAGGGTTCCAGTTTCCTTTCCAGAAGGATTGTTCCAGTTTCCCTGATGGAGGGTTCCAGTTTCCTTTTCAGAAGGATTGTTCCAATTTCCCTGTTGGAGGGTTATTCCAGTTTCCTTTTCAGAAGGATTGTTCCAGTTTCCTTGAAGGAAGGTTGTTCCAATTTGCTTTTCAGAAGGATTGTTCCAGATTCCCCGATGGAGGGTTGTTCCAGTTTCCTTGAAAGAATTTTTAAAACATTAACCTCTTGAAGGGAGTGTTCTGGAATCCTTTCCTGGGGAAATTATCTTGTGTCATTTCAGTTTCCATAGAGAAGGACTTAGCGGTCGATCACCAGAGCAGACGTTTATATGCTGATAATAGGTATTGTACGAAGCTTGATACGTCACTCACGTCCTGGTTTGACCTTCCTTCATGGATCTTTGACCACTTTGTCACCGGAATGTGACACTTGAATCACTAGAGAAAAACTAAATCACCAGAATGATCCTCAGATCATCAGACTGTTACCCCCTATCATCGGAATGTGACAGCAAATCTAGAGAAACCCCAAGTGACGTTGCCTTGGTACGGGCAAAATGCTCTAGATCCATAGAGTTGAAGGTACCCTCCCCTTCTCTGGCTCTTCCCTGATTACTTCCGGTTCCATAGGAATAGGAAGTAATTAGGGAACAAGAAGGTACAAGAAGGAAAAGCAACAACTGACTTTAGCGATGCATCCAAGACAGTACTGCAGTCATGGAGTGATTAGCACATCCGTTATTCACCCTAATAAATTACCATTACTCCTCAATTTCACTCACTTTTGATTTCTAACATCTTTTCGTGAAGAACTAAAACATTATGGGGCATTTAGCACAAGAAATGTGGAGGATCGAACCTTCTTCCGCTAAGCTCGTACCTGAGACGCGGCCTCGTTACTCTTTATTGTGTTACCAATGTATATATGCATATATGAAATGAATCATTACAGTTATATTAACAAGCTTGAGTTTGGGATCAGGTGGAAGGCAGCGACAACATTGTAATTAATACACAGGACTATGTCGATGCAGCAGTCACCCACGGCATCACATCACAACATCCCTCGTCCATACAACACCTATGACCTGCCTACAAAGAGTGGTAGGTGGAGACGTGAATAATAATAATAGTAATAATAATAATAATAATAATAATAATAATAATAATAATAATAATGTTGATTTCAGCATGATACAATGTTTCTGCGGAGATGATTGACATTTAGTTGTGCATGCAGAAAGCCCATAGTTACTGGGTTTAAAATCCTAGCGATCACACGAGGGGTCACTAAGGGTGATAGTCACCTTTACTCCACCAGTCTTAGACATAATTATTCCAAGAGATATTGAAGTATCAACATAAATGCACTGAGATACGCAGCCGGTCTCAGTATATATATATATATATATATATATATATATATATATATATATATATATATATATATATATATATATATATATATATATATATATATATATATATATATATATATATATATATATATATATATATATATATATATATATATATATATATATATATATATATATATATATATATATATATATATATATATATATATATATATATATATATATATATATATATATATATATATATATATATATATATATATATATATATATATATATATATATATATATATATATATATATATATATATATATATATATATATATATATATATATATATATATATATATATATATATATATATATATATATATATATATATATATATATATATATATATATATATATATATATATATATATATATATATATATATATATATATATATATATATATATATATATATATATATATATATATATATATATATATATATATATATATATATAAGTTCTGATTATATATCTTCAGTTTTATAAGTATGTAATATGTTTGCAACTGTAAGAGGGACTTTTAAATATATATATTTATTTATAGCTTGAGATATTTTACTCTACAACATTGTCATTTGTTTGATATATAATAAAGTGATAGTTTACTAAGCCGCTACATATTATTACTTCGACTTGCATGAATATTATGATAATTATTTTGAAAATATATTATTATTGTTAATGTTGCTGCTATGTATCTCTCTGTAATATTATGATATATACGTAAGTAATACTGCACGAGTGTACCTATTAAGTGTATATATTTAAGGTAGTTATATGAGAAAAGCCGCTGTAGAAGGAAGGACAGTATGTAAGAAAAACCAGGTAACGTGCCTCAGTAAGTCTGGTTCTGAGGAGTTCTTGTTAGAAGTGGTTTTTCTCTCACTTGTTTTCACGTTATTGCGAAATGATCAAGATTATCTTGAGCTATGATGGCGGAGGTTGATGTTGGTAGTATAGGAAGAGCAGAGAGAGAGAGAGAGAGAGAGAGAGAGAGAGAGAGAGAGAGAGAGTGTGTGTGTGTGTGTGTTGCCTTTGTAAATGTTGCTTCCTTGGCATCTTCTGCAACAGCGAGACACTCATAGTCAATTCAATTCAATTCAATTCAAAGTTTATTCTCTATAAGGATTACAATGCTGAGCTTACAGAAATTTGGTTATTGTGTGGTTTACATGTAGTAAAATAGTGACTACAGAGTGTACCACTAGAACGCTTAGCATGGCTAGGCATTTCGGGCAGACTTTTATTCTTAATTGTAAAAATATTACAAATTATGAGGTAAGTTGGTATTATGGCTAAGTGACTAAATACTAGTTTGTGAGTTTAGCAATGTGAATGCTTTTGTTTTGGCACAGTACATAGTTTCAGTATTGGAGTATCACAGGATTCATTATTTTACGATTGAGATTAATATTTCTGTTTATGGCCAAATGAGTGAGTGTAAGTGTGAACCACCAGGTGGTATTCGTGTAGTTAGTTGACAGGGTGTATCAGGGAGATAAGATGTTTTCTAATGGTAGTTTTGAAGGTGATGAATGTGTCTGCAGTTCTAGAGTTCTCAGGTAGGGTATTCCAGATTTTAGGGCCTTTGACATACATTGAATTTTTGTAAAGGTTTAGTCGGACACGGGGAATGTCGTAGAGATGTTTGTGTCTGGTGTTATGCCTGTGGGTTCTGTCACAACTATCAAGAAAGAGTTTTAGGTCAAGGTTGATATTAGAGTTTAAGGCCCTGTAGATGTAGATTGCACAGTAGTAAGTGTGGATGTACTGAACTGGGAGTAAGTTTAAGTCTATGAAGAGTGGGGGGGTGTGTTGCCAGGGATGGGATTTAGTGATTATTCTTACTGCAGCTTTTTGTTGGGTTATTATTGGCTTTAGGTGTGTTGCTGCAGTTGATCCCCAAGCACAAATAGCATAGGTGAGGTATGGATAAATAAGTGAGTGGTATAGTGTGAGAAGGGCATTTTGCGGCACGTAGTATCGTATCTTGGAGAGGATCCCAACCGTTTTGGATACTTTTTTGGTTATATGCTGGATATGGGTGCTGAAATTCAGGTTGTTGTCAAGGTATAAGCCTAGGAATTTGCCCCCATTATTTCTGGTAATTAGAGTGTTGTCAATCTTAATGTTAATTTGTGCATCTCCTGCTCTGCTACCAAACATAATATAGTAGGTTTTGTCAGTGTTAAGCATAAGTTTATTGGCTGTCATCCAAGTCGATATTTTAATCAGCTCCTCACTCACAATGGTGTTGAGGGTGGCAAGATTAGGGTGAGAGATGACATAAGTCGTGTCGTCAGCAAAGAGAATGGGTTTCAGGTGTTGGGATACATTTGGAAGGTCATTGATGTATATGAGGAAGAGCAGGGGACCAAGGACACTTCCCTGCGGAACTCCAGTATCAAGTGGCCGTGTTGCTGATGCTGTGTCTTTAATGGTGACATACTGATATCTATTAGTAATGTAAGATTTGAAATAAGCAAGCGCATGGCCTCTTATACCGTAATGATCAAGTTTGTGGAGTAGGATGTCGTGGTCTACTGTGTCAAAAGCTTTTCTTAGGTCAATAAAAATTCCTAGTGGATATTCCTTATTTTCCAATGCTGTGTAAAGCAGATCTAGCATTTTTATGATTGTATCATTAGTGCTTTTATTTTTCCTGAATCCAAACTGGCAGGGGTTGAGTATGTTTTGAGCCGTTATAAATGAATACAGTCTCCTGTGCACGAGTTTCTCAAAGATTTTGGATAGCAATGGTAAGTTAGATATTGGCCTATAGTTGTTTAAGTCTGTAGGGTCACCACCTTTATGTATTGGTGTAACCCTTGCCATCTTGAGTAGTTTCGGGAAGGTGCTAGTCTCTAGTGACTTGTTAAAAAGTAATGAAATAGCATGCGAAAGGATATGGGCCGCTCGCTTGTACAGTAATGGTGGGACATGAGACAGATTCCCCGAGTTATTTTTAAGTGACTTTATAATCTCGGTGACTTCCGTGGGCTCAGTTGGTGCAAGATAGAAGGAATTAGGGAAATTCCCATCTAGGTAGTCCTCGGCATGGGCATTGGTATGTGGGATTTTACTGGCGAGATTAGATCCTATGGTTGAGAAGAAGTCGTTTATCTCGTTAGCTGTGTCAGTGGGATGTAGTGGTGTTTCATTAGGTTTAGTTAGGACAATATTCTTGGTTTTTCTCAGTTTGTGGGTCCCTAGAATCTGAGAGAGTGTTTTCCAGGTCTTTTTTATATCTCCTCTAGTGTCTGTGAATCTACTGGAGTAGTATAGTTGTTTGGTTTTCTTTATTACTTTGGTGAGAGCTGATGAATAGTGTTTAAGAATATCTTTGTGTATTAAGCCCTGTCTATATTGCTTTTCATATTGGTGTTTCTTGTCAATGGATTTCAGAATGGTGCTGGTTAGCCATGGGCAACCAAGCCGTTTGTTTGTGATCTGTTTTGTTTTTATAGGACAATGTTTGTTGTATAGTCTAAGTAATTTGTTAAGAAAAATGTCTGTCCAGTCATCAATGCCATTGGCCTTGGAGAATTCTGTAGGCCAGTCAACAGTCTCTAGGTCAGCTGTGAACTTCCTTACTGAGGCCTCGTCATGGAGTCTAAATGAGACTTTGTTGTATTCAAGTGGTGGTTTACTAATGTTTGTCAGGAGGAAGGTAGGGTAGTGGTCTGTAGTGCTATCTGTGATTATCCCTGATTTAAGGGGGGCTAGTATATTGGTCCATATGTGGTCTATTATGGTTGCACTTGTCTCAGTGAGCCTGGTTGGTTTAGTTATTGTTGGTATGAGAAGTGTGTTGTTCATATTGTTGATGAAATCAGTTACAGGCTGATCATCTAGTAAGCCAAGGTTGATGTTGAAGTCTCCAGCTAAGAGAAGGTGGTGCTTATTCATTTGTCTGTTCGTTATTAGTGACTTTAATTTCTCACTGAAATTTGGGATGTTTGTGTGAGGTATCCGGTAAATGGCACCGATTGTTATAGGCGTCTTAAGGTTTTTTACAGTAAAATTAGCAAAAATGTATTCCCCATATTCATCACTAAAGCAAGTGGTGCTAAGACAAGATAATTGGTTAGAGTAATAGATTGCAATACCACCCCAACTTGGTTTGGTCTGCAGTTGTGAATTGCTGTGTATCCTGGTAGAGGGTAGATATCTATTGTGTCCTGCTTAAGCCAGGTCTCAGTAAGAATAATGCAGGAGAAGGGTGTCTTCAGTGATTCAAGGAGTGCTAGGAGGTCATCATAGTGTTTGCTTAAGGACCTGATGTTGTAGTTAAGTACTGATAGACTTTTAGCATTGTTTAGGATAGTGATGGCTTGTGATGCTGTGTAATAAAGGCAGTTACTTTCCAATAGGTTTTGATTGGGTGTCAGATTATGGAGGTTTAGATCAGGGTCAACGTGATCAATCATCTTCTAGGTTTAAATTATGGTTATTTATATCCTGAGTTGTGTGTTGAGTTCTAGTACTGATATCTGTAGTGGTAGGAAGTTTGGACAAGTATATAGCTAGAGTATTTTGGTCATGTAGAGTATAGTCACTACTACACATAATGAAGTTGATGTTGTCTATGTGTTGTGTTGGAATGAACTAAAGTACAACTAGGTATAAACTAGTAATATAAAAATACAAATTAAAAATAGAACAAGACTCTCACTTGTAATTGTACTAAGGTCTAATAATGACTTTTGTGGAGTCTATGTTTTGAGCTAGAATGAGCTATAGTACAATAGGTTTAATCTAATAATATAAAAATACAAATTAAAAATAGCACTAGTCTCTCACTAGTAATTGCACTATGGTCTAATATAGTGAATTTGGTATTGACTATGTATTGAGTTAGAATGAGCTATGGTACAACTGAATTTAATCTAATAATATAAAAATACAAATTACAAATAGCACCAGTCTCTCACTAGTAATTGCACTATGGTCTAGTATAGTGAATTTGGTATTGACTATGTATTGAGCTAGAATGAGCTAGAGTAAAACTGTGATTAATCTAATAATATAATAAAGGAACAAGACTCTCAATTGTAATTGCACTAAGGTCTTATATAAGTTGTTTACAAGAATTAGAGTATAATTAGATTTAAATTGACAGGATAAAATACACAAATTAAGGTAGCAAAAGAATAATAATAAAAAAAATAATAAAAATAAAAATGGCAATGACTTGGTTATAATATGCTAGTAAGATGGTAGACAGGATGATATAAAAGTTGTAGTTGAAAATACTAGTTTAAAAAAGTATGGAATAAAAATGGTCAATAAAAGAAGTTTACAATAAGTTTGATCAATATAGTTTAAAGTAAAATTGGGCAATAATAGGGATTTAGAATAAAATTGGGCAATAATAGGGATTTAGAATAAAATTGGGCAATTGAGTATTTTTTAAAGTGAGGTAGAATTATTGAAGACAAGTTATGGTTAGTTTATAATAAAATAAGATGGAACAGTGATGTGGTAGGTTGTAAAAAAGGAGATAGATTCTGTAGATATTAAACACAATTAAGACTATGAGGTAGAATGGTCGTTGAATACAACAATGACAATCAAAAGTAGTTGGGGTATTAGAATTTTAGGGGGGCACAAATTTATGACAATATAACACCAACGGTGGAAAGGTCTCTCCTCGTTCATCCTAACACCGATACATGTAGTCACTGAAGAGGTTCAACAGAATTGAACCCCGAATTATCGTACTTTGATGCTAAGTCATCAAAATGTTGGTCCCAAAACACCAGTATGTGAGTCCAGTTCATCAGTGTGTGACCCCTCTCCCCCCAAAATTATCAGTGTGACCCCAAATCATCAGTGTGCCAAGTTGCCAAAACACTCAGGTCATTGTTAGCACCCCTGTGAGTGCTTGGTTGCTTTGTCGTGTGTACGTGTTGTTGTAAACCCGGTGAATGTTGAAGCAAGCATGCACATTACACAGGTAGTCCCATGCTTGACTACACCTCTCACACCACGCGTGCTTAAGAGGCACGTAAGTTCCCTCGTCTTCTAATAACATGTTCATTTTCCCACTATAATCTACCGTGTCCATAATTACTATCACATTTGCTTTGTTTGTTTCGTAAGGTGAAGTCCAGGATCTTTCCTTAATTCATGGTATAACTTAACAAATCTTAGAGGGCAATTGTGTTGCTGAATTGAGAGGTGATTGTACAAAATAGGCAAACCAGTTAGACGTTACGTAATCCTTGCTCGAACGAATGCAAGCCAAGGCCGGGGGAGTTGATGCCCAGCATCAGCAAACTTGCTCAGGTTACTGCTTACCTTCTAAGACGGTGTGCCCGGCCTCACCACACTTCCTCCCTCTTCCCCACCTCCTCTAAACTCTCGTGAACAACTGTTGCAGTTAATATTAGTTTAGAAGTTGTACGAGGCATAAAATGCAACTGTTCAATAATAATAATAATAATAATAATAATAATAATAATAATAATAATAATAATAATAATAATAAAGGTATATCAGTGGTATTCAGTACTGACAAGATGCTAAAATAGACCCATGTGTAACATCTGGGTATATTTACTTGTAAAATAATCAATTACTTGTGAGGTAATCACTGTTCTTTGATTTCCAGCTACAGTCTCATTATAGGTACCATAAAATATGATTTAGCTTTTACACGAAATGGAATATCAGTTCTGTTTTTTATGTGCATTTGTACTTAGAATTAATAAAAAAAATCTGTTTTTGCAAACCTATGATAGTGTTGGGTAAAGAGGTAACATGTATGCAGTTTAGAAAAGCTGTGCAAGTCGCACATGCTAATGCATGCGTGATGGTGTCAATGGGGAAGAACAGCGAGAAGTGTATCACAGTGAACTGTTATAAGCTCTTAAGTAAACAAAAATCGTAGCAAGCACACTATGATTTACGATACATCTATGTAAGTGTAGAAATGCACTGAGATGAAGCATTTACAGAGTTATGTCATACTCACACGAGCACATCATTGCACTTCTCGCTGCGTAATGTTGTTTGAACTACATCAGCTGTGTCATTCCTTCTGCGTGGTGCTAGTCTACCCACTTGTAACCCAAGTCAGTTATTCCGTCTGTGTAAGTCGTCATTCTAACTAAACCTTCCGCCTTAGCATCGTACACAGAAAAAGACTTTCCATTGATTATTTTCCCATTATCTTATACCCAAGGGTACTTACTCAAGAAAACCATGTTAAGTTTAACATTTTTATTATGTACCCCGTACCCATCCTGTGGGCGGTAGTCAAAAGGATTACAAAGGTACAAATGGGTCCAGGGACTGGACCACAAAGTTTTGATAGCTGATCAGGTTACGAAAGTAATAGTACATTCACACGTCTACACCTGATCAGAGGTACAAATAGGTCCAGGGACTGGGCCACAAAGTTTTACCAAGTAGTGCCAAGTTAGTTAGTTTATTATGCACCCCATACCCATCCTGTGGGCGGTAGTCAAAAGATTACAGAGGTACATAATGGGTCCAGGGACTGGGCCTCAAAGTTTTGATAGCTGAGCAAGTTACAGAGGTAATGAATTCACAATTTACAAAGGTAATGAACTCGTAGTGCCAAACAGTGCGATTTATGTAGCGGAAATCGTCGGTCAGATGACCAAAAGCTCCAAACGACTAAGACCTGAGTCAGGAAACGCTTGTTCTTTTCCTGACGAATCTTGCCTAAATAGGTTAGTTTCCGCTGGGATCCTGGGTCTTTTGGATGCCTCCCACAGCAGATAATTCCATTGTAAATTCGACAATAGGTGTACCGAAAATTGCCTATAGGTCTCGACTCGCCCAGAGATTAAACCTGGGTTCTTTCGGTTGTATGCCGAACACATTACGACTGAGCTAAAAGCACAGAGTTCTTTCTGGTGTGTGAACTTTGTTGTGGGGACAAAAAGAAGGATAAAAATAAATGTATGACTGAGATACACACACACACACACACACACACACACACACACACACACACACACACACACACACACACACACACACATACACACACACACACACACACACACACACACACGCGCGCACACACACACACACACACACACACACACACACACACACACACACACACACACACACACACACACACACACACACACACACACACACACACACACACACACACACACACACACATATATACAAACACACACACACACACACACACACACCTCACACACACACACACACACACACACACACACACACACACACACACACACACACACACACACACACGCACACACACACACACACACACACCCAGTAGCAACCGGTGAAGAGGCGGGGCCAGGAGCTAAGACTCGACCCCTGCAACCACAAATAGGTGAGTACACAAATAGGTGAGTACACACACACACACACACACACACACACACACACACACACACACACGCACAATACACAGTAGAGCTACAAGTGGAGGGAGAAGCAGGAAGGCCAGGACGAATGAAGCCAAACTACAAGAAAGGGGACTACATAGGAATGAGGAACTTCCTGAACGGGGTTCAGTGGGACAGAGAACTGGCAGGGAAGCCAGTTAATGAGATGATGGAATATGTAGCAACAAAATGCAAGGAGGCTGAGGAGAGGTTTGTACCCAAGGGTAACAGGAATAATGAAAAAGCCAGGATGAGCCCATGGTTTACCCAAAGGTGCAGGGAGGCAAAAACCAAGTGTGCTAGGGAATGGAAGAAATATAGAAGGCAAAGGACTCAGGAGAATAAGGAGAGCAGTCGTCGAGCCAGAAACGAATATGCACAGATAAGAAGGGAGGCCCAAAGACAATATGAAAATGACATAGCAGCGAAAGCCAAATCTGACCCGAAACTGTTGTACAGCCACATCAGGAGGAAAACAACACTCAAGGACCAGGTAATCAGGCTAAGGAAGGAAGGAGGAGAGACAACAAGAAATGACCGTGAAGTATGTGAGGAACTCAACAAGAGATTCAAAGAAGTGTTCACAGAGGAGACAGAAGGGGCTTCAGAAAGACGGAGAGGTGGGGTACACCACCATGTGCTGGACACAGTGCACACAACCGAGGAAGAAGTGAAGAGGCTTCTGAGTGAGCTAGATACCTCAAAGGCAATGGGGCCAGATAACATCTCCCCATGGGTATTGAGAGAGGGAGCAGAGGCACTATGTGTACCCCTAACAACAATATTCAATACATCTATCGAAACAGGGAGATTGCCTGAGGCATGGAACACAGCAAATGTAGTCCCAATCTTTAAAAAAGGAGACAGACATGAAGCATTAAACTACAGACCAGTGTCACTGACATGTATAGTATGCAAAATCATGGAGAAGATTATCAGAAGAGTGGTGGAACACCTAGAAAGGAACGATCTCATCAACAGCAGCCAACATGGTTTCAGGGACGGGAAATCCTGTGTCACAAACCTACTGGAGTTCTATGACATGGTGACAGCAGTAAGACAAGAGAGAGAGGGGTGGGTGGATTGCATTTTCTTGGACTGCAAGAAGGCGTTTGACACAGTTCCACACAAGAGATTGGTGCAAAAACTGGAGGACCAAGCAGGGATAACAGGGAAGGCACTACAATGGATCAGGGAATACTTGACAGGAAGACAGCAGCGAGTCATGGTACGTGGCGAGGTGTCAGAGTAGGCACCTGTGACCAGCGGGGTCCCACAGGGGTCAGTCCTAGGACCAGTGCTGTTTCTGGTATTTGTGAACGACATGACGGAAGGAATAGACTCTGAGGTGTCCCTGTTTGCAGATGACGTGAAGTTGATGAGAAGAATTCACTCGATCGAAGACCAAGCAGAACTACAAAGGGATCTGGACAGGCTGCAGACCTGGTCCAGCAATTGGCTCCTGGAGTTCAATCCCACCAAGTGCAAAGTCATGAAGATTGGGGAAGGGCAAAGAAGACCGCAGACGGAGTACAGTCTAGGGGGCCAGAGACTACAAACCTCACTCAAAGAAAAAGATCTTGGGGTGAGTATAACACCAGGCACATCTCCTGAAGCGCACATCAACCAAATAACTGCTGCAGCATATGGGCGCCTAGCAAACCTCAGAACAGCATTCCGACATCTTAATAAGGAATCATTCAGGACCCTGTACACCGTGTACGTTAGGCCCATATTGGAGTATGCGGCACCAGTTTGGAACCCACACCTAGCCAAGCACGTAAAGAAACTAGAGAAAGTGCAAAGGTTTGCAACAAGACTAGTCCCAGAGCTAAGAGGTATGTCCTACGAGGAGAGGTTAAGGGAAATCAACCTGACGACACTGGAGGACAGGAGAGATAGGGGGGACATGATAACGACATACAAAATACTGAGAGGAATTGACAAGGTGGACAAAGACAGGATGTTCCAGAGATTGGACACAGTAACAAGGGGACACAGTTGGAAGCTGAAGACACAGATGAATCACAGGGATGTTAGGAAGTATTTCTTCAGCCACAGAGTAGTCAGTAAGTGGAATAGTTTGGGAAGTGATGTAGTGGAGGCAGGATCCATACATAGCTTTAAGCAGAGGTATGATAAAGCTCACGGCTCAGGGAGAGTGACCTAGTAGCGATCAGTGAAGAGGCGGGGCCAGGAGCTCGGACTCGACCCCCGCAACCTCAACTAGGTGAGTACACACACACCTCACACACACACACACACACACACACACACACACACACACACACACACACACACACACACACACACACACACACACACACACACACACAATGGATCAGGGAATACTTGTCAGGAAGACAGCAGCGAGTCATGGTACGTGGCGAGGTGTCAGAGTGGGCATCTGTGACCAGCGGGGTCCCACAGGGGTCAGTCCTAGGACCAGTGCTGTTTCTGGTATTTGTGAACGACATGACGGAAGGAATAAACTCCGAGGTGTCCCTGTTTGCAGATGACGTGAAGTTGATGAGAAGAGTTCATTCGATCGAAGACCAGGCAGAACTACAAAGGGATCTGGACAGGCTGCAGACCTGGTCCAGCAACTGGCTCCTGGAGTTCAATCCCACCAAGTGCAAAGTCATGAGGATTGGGGAAGGGCAAAGAAGACCGCAGACGGAGTACAGTCTAGGGGGCCAGAGACTACAAACATCACTCAAGGAAAAAGATCTTGGGGTGAGTATAACACCAGGCACATCTCCTGAAGCGCACAACAACCAAATAACTGCCGCAGCATATGGGCGCCTGGCAAACCTCAGAACAGCATTCCGACATCTTAATAAGGAATCGTTCAGGACCCTGTACACCGTGTACGTTAGGCCCATATTAGAGTATGCGGCACCAGTTTGGAACCCACACCTAGCCAAGCACGTAAAGAAACTAGAGAAAGTGCAAAGGTTTGCAACAAGACTAAGTCCCAGAGTTAAGAGGTATGTCCTATGAGGAGAGGTTAAGGGAAATCAACCTGACGACACTGGAGGACAGGAGAGATAGGGGGGACATGATAACGACTTACAAAATACTGAGAGGAATTGACAAGGTGGACAAAGAGACTGGACACAGCAACACGGGGACACAGTTGGAAGCTGAAGACAGAGATGAATCAAAGGGATGTTAGGAAGTATTTCTTCAGCCACAGAGTAGTCAGGAAGTGGAATAGTTTGGGAAGCGATATAGTGGAGGCAGGATCCATAGATTTTTTTTTTTAGATTTTGCCACCGAAGTGGCTAGTTTATTGTGCACCCCATATCCATCCTGTGGACGGTAGCGCGAGAGCATGTGGATACACAAAAGGCCTAGGAACTAGGCCCCAAAGGGTTAACAGGAATACATATGGATTTATATCTACATATCTATAGTTCACTTATCTGTTACAAGCAAATTTAGGAAATTTGCTTAGTATATCTGGTATCTTATTTTCATTAATAAGATATCTTGACATGTCACATAGGTTATTATACTGTCTGTCTCTGTATTCCTCAATAAGTGGACAATTAAGCACATAGTGTTCAAGAGAGTGACCATATGCCTGATCACATAATTTACATTTAGTTTGATCATCATCTGTGTGTCTCCCAAACTGCCAGAAGTACTTGTAACCAAGCCTAAGCCTGGCCACTACAACATCAGTCAGTCTGTTCACATTGCAAGTTGCTCCATAAACATACTTATCTACGTTCATGTTATCATAGTGGGTTATAGATCTACTCAGGCTTCTAACTGCATTCCTATAACAATCATCTTCATTATTTACTTCTCTCCTAATATTATTCCTAATGCTAGACACAGTTATACCAAAGTTATATTCTACGTTCTCCTTCTGGATACTCTTCTTGGCTAACATATCAACTTTATCATGAAGGAGTAATCCAATGTGTGATGGGATCCATAGCAATTGTACATTAATTCCTTTGTCCCTAATTTTTGAGTATCTATACCTGGCTTCCCCAATGAGCATGTTGTTGGAGTCATTATATGAGCCAAGAGCCTTCAATGATGACATAGAATCAGTAATGATGATAGAGTCAAGCTCAGTGTCATAGGTTAGCTTTAGCGCCATTAGGATTGCAAACAATTCAGTTTGCAGTGTAGACGCCCAGTTGTTAATTCTTATGCCTAACTCAACAAATTAAGAATTAGGCAAGGATCCATACATAGCTTTAAGCAGAGGTACGATAAAGCTCATGGTTCAGGGAGAGTGACCTAGTAGCGACCAGTAAAGAGGCGGGGCCAGGAGCTTGGACTCTACCCCTGCAACCTCAACTAGTTGAGTACAACTAGGTGAGTACACACACACACACACACACACACACACACACACACACACACACACACACACACACACACACACACACACACACACACACCTCACACACCTCACACACCTCACACACCTCACACACACACACACACACACACACACACACACACACACACACACACACACACACACACACACACACACACACACACACACACACACACACACACACACACACCTCACACACACACACACACACACACACACACACACACACACACACACACACACCTCACACACACACACACACACACACACACACACACACACACACACACACACACACACACACACACACACACACACACACACACACACACACACAAATGCAAAGTCATGAAGATAGGGGAAGGGCACAGAAGACCACAGACAGAGTATAGGCTAGGTGGCCAAAGACTGCAAACCTCACTCAAGGAGAAAGATCTTGGGGTGAGTATAACACCGAGCATGTCTCCGGAAGCACACATCAATCAGATAACTGCTGCAGCATATGGGCGCCTGGCAAACCTGAGAACAGCATTCCGATACCTTAGTAAGGAATCGTTCAAGACACTGTACACCGTGTGTGTCAGGCCCATACTGGAGTATGCAGCACCTGTTTGGAACCCGCACTTGATAAAGCACGTCAAGAAACTAGAGAAAGTACAAAGGTTTGCAACAAGGTTAGTTCCAGAGCTAAGGGGAATGTCCTATGAAGAAAGATTAAGGGAAATCGGCCTGAAGACACTGGAGGACAGGAGGGTCAGGGGAGACATGATAACGACATATAAAATACTGCGTGGAATAGACAAGGTGGACAAAGACAGGATGTTCCAGGGAGGGGACACAGAAACAAGAGGCCACAATTGGAAGTTGAAGACACAAATGAGTCAGAGAGATATTAGGAAGTATTTCTTCAGTCATAGAGTTGTAAGGCAGTGGAATAGCCTAGAAAATGACGTAGTGGAGGCAGGAACCATACACAGTTTTAAGACGAGGTTTGATAAAGCTCATAGAGCGGGGAGAGAGAGGGCCCAGTAGCAACCGGTGAAGAGGCGGGGCCAGGAGCTAAGACTCGACCCCTGCAACCACAAATAGGTGAGTACACACACACATACAGTAACACCTGGTTGTCAAGACCGTGGTTGTTGTTAGACGCTGGATAAGTAACTGCTTCTTGAACACTTGATAAATGAGTAATTGTTGGTGAAATTTTCATAAACGAGCGATTGTTGTTAATCACCTGATAAACGAGTCGTTGTTGTTGACGTGTACTCTCGGTTGGTTAATGAGGTTTAAAGCCTATCAACTACACGAGGGTCATTAAGTCTCAATTTTGAGCTTATCGAGAACTTTTTTTAATGGAAATTCTTCTATGTTAAGAGAGATGTGTAATGACGACATTAATTTCTATTTTGAGCTTGTGGTATGCTAGCCTATTGTCTGGTAACCCAGGAAAAAGGGAACCCAAACTCAACTAGATTTTGAGTTAAATTCTAGGTTAGGTTGGGTTAGAGTAGCAGTAAAGTTAGAGTAGAGTTGGGTTGGAGTAGCAGTAAAATTAGAGTAGAGTTGGGTTAGAGTAGCAGTAAAGTTAGAGTAGAGTTGGGTTAGAGTAGCAATAAAGTTAGAGTAGAGTTGGGTTAGAGTAGCAATAAAGTTAGAGTAGAGTTGGGTTGGAGTAGCAGTAATGTTAGAGTAGAGTTGGGTTGGAGTAGCAGTAAAGTTAGAGTAGAGTTGGGTTAGAGTAGAAGTAAAATTAGAGTAGAGTTGGGTTAGAGTAGCATTAAAGTTAGAGTAGAGTTGGGTTAGAGTAGCAGTAAAGCAATAGCAAAGAACTACAGACCGATAGCACTAACATCCCATATCATAAAAATCTTTGAAAGAGTCCTAAGAAGCAAGATCACCACCCATCTAGAAACCCATCAGTTACACAACCCAGGGCAACATGGGTTTAGAACAGGTCGCTCCTGTCTCTCTCAACTATTGGATCACTACGACAAGGTCCTAGATGCACTAGAAGACAAAAAAGAATGCAGATGTAATATATACAGACTTTGCAAAAGCCTTCGACAAGTGTGACCATGGCGTAATAGCGCACAAAATGCGTGCTAAAGGAATAACAGGAAAAGTTGGTCGATGGATTTATAATTTCCTCACTAACAGAACACAAAGAGTAGTAGTCAGCAGAGTAAAGTCTGAGGCAGCTACGGTGAAAAGCTCTGTTCCACAAGGCACAGTATTCGCTCCCATCTTGTTCCTCATCCTCATATCGACATAGACAAGGATGTCAGCCACAGCACCGTGTCTTCCTTTGCAGATGACACCCGAATCTGCATGACAGTGTCTTCCATTGCAGACACTGCAAGGCTCCAGGCGGACATCAACCAAATCTTTCAGTGGGCTGCAGAAAACAATATGAAGTTCAACGATGAGAAATTTCAATTAGTCAGATATGGTAAACACGAGGAAATTAAATCTTCATCAGAGTACAAAACAAATTCTGGCTACAAAATAGAGCGAAACACCAACGTCAAAGACCTGGGAGTGATCATGTCGGAGGATCTCACATTCAAGGGCCATAACATTGTATCAATCGCATCTGCTAGAAAAATGACAGGATGGATAATGAGAACCTTCAAAACTAGGGATGCCAAGCCCATGATGACTCTCTTCAGGTCACTTGTTCTATCTAGGCTGGAATATTGCTGCACACTAACAGCACCTTTCCAGGCAGGTGAAATTGCTGACCTAGAAAATGTACAGAGAACCTTCACGGCGCGCATAACGGAGATAAAACACCTCATTTACTGGGAGCGCTTGAGGTTCCTGAACCTGTATTCCCAGGAACGCAGGCGGGAGAGACACATGATTATATACACCTGGAAAATCCTGGAAGGACTAGTACCGAACTTGCACACGAAACTCACTCACTACGAAAGCAAAAGACTTGGCAGACGATGCAACATCCCACCAATGAAAAGCAGGGGTGTCACTAGCACGTTAAGAGACCATACAATAAGTGTCAGGGGCCCGAGACTGTTCAACTGCCTCCCAGCATACATAAGTGGGATTACCAATAGACCCCTGGCAGTCTTCAAGTTAGCACTGGACAAGCACCTAAAGTCGGTACCTGACCAGCCGGCGTACGTTGGTTTGTGTGCAGCCAGCAGTAACAGCCTGGTTGATCAGGCTCTGATCCACCAGGAGGCCTGGTCACAGACCGGGCCGCGGGGGCGTTGACCCTCGGAACTCTCTCCAAGTCTCCAGGTCTCTACGGTGACTTTTTTGGACTACAATATATATATATATATATATATATATATATATATATATATATATATATATATATATATATATATATATATATATATATGTATATATGTATATATATATATATATATATATATATATATATATATATATATATATATATATATATATATATATATATATATATATATATATATATACTCGCCCAGAGATAAGACAGTCAAGTCGAAGTCGAATGTTAACATTGAGCCACGTAAATATGGAAGTGTTTATAGTATGTCCAACAGGAGCAGGGTACTGAGAAACACTGGTAGTGTGTTCCTCTCTACTACAACCACCAGCAGGAGCTTGGTGTTGAGGAATATTGGTAGTGTGTTCCTCCCTATTACTACCACCAGCAGGAGCATGGTGTTGAGGAATATTGGTAGTGTGTTCCTCCCTATTACTACCACCAGCAGGAGCATGGTGTTGAAGAATATTGGAAGTGTGTTCCTCCCTGCTACTACCACCAGCAGGAGCATGGTGTTGAGGAATATTGGTAGTGTGTTCCTCCCTGCTACTACCACCAGCAGGAGCATGATGTTGAGGACCACTGATAGTGTGTTCCTAACTATTACAACCACCAACAGGAGCATGGTGTTGAGGAATACTGGTAGTGTGTTCCCCCATGCTACTACCACCAGCAGAAGCATGGTGTTGAGGACCACTGGTAGTGTGTTCCTCCCTACTACTACTACCAGAAGGAGCATGGTGTTCAGGACCACTGGTAGTGTGTCCCTACTACTGCCACCACTTCACAGGTGTAGTAATTTACTGGTGTTTGTGTGAGATTTCTACCCATACTGTGCCAATAACTGAGACTTATGGCTGTAATGAAGTATTTGTTTTGTCTTAGTGTGGTTAAGAAGTGGAATGAATTAGATGGGGCGCTGGTGGAGGTAAACTCAGTACACAGCTTCAAGAGTAGATAAGATAAGCCACAAGAGAAGTCAGTGATGCCGATCAACACCGTTAAGGAGGCGGGGCCAGGAGCTGAATCTTGATCCCTGCAGAATTCAAATCGGTGGATATATAGAGGAAAGACTAATTTACTTGAGTTACTGTGACGAATCAAATCGTGCTCGTTTTCTGAGTACAGAAAACGAAGACGATTTGATTCGTCAGAGTAAATCAAATAAATTCATTCTTCCTCCATATACCTGCCGATTTGTGTTTGTGTGAATCAGTATTCAGCTCCTGGCCCCGCTTCCTAAACCACTTTGATCGTCGTCACTAACTTATGGCCTCTTGAGCCTTATCATATCTCCTCTTGAAGCTGTGTACTGAGTTTACCTCCACCACTGTTAGTTCGATTCTCAGCGAGGGTAGAAACATTGGGCGTGTTTCTTTACACCGGTTGTCTATGTTCACCATCAGTAAAATGGGTACCTGGGTGTTAGTCGACTGGTGTGGGTCGCATCCTGGGACAAAACTGACCTAATTTGCCCTAAATGTTCAGCATAACAAGCGGCTTTCTATATAGTAGTATGTCATTGATGTCAGCTGTGGTTTGTATACCTTGTACATGTACTTGTTGTAAATAAAGATATTATTATTATTGGTAGCGCACTTAGCTCACACATGGAGGTCCGTGATGATATCCGTATTTAAACATCTTTCAAAGAGTGTGACACGGAACCTTGGTAAATGTTTTGCACTCTGGGAAAAAAAAATTCTTTCAGTCTGATGAGCATGTAAGATGACGGGTAGGTCTTACAAGGTTCAACTTACATTCACTGTACACTATATCTTTAATTTTCCGTGTGTTTCTTGATAGTTCTGCCTTCGTAAGATTTCCTTTCTGGCTTATGAGTCCTGGTGCGAGACCGAGACGCCGGGGCGAGGGCCCTCACAACCATTGATAAATATAAACATCAAATAAGAGCACCACCAGCATCACCAAGTACCACCAAGTACCTTTACTGCACGTATAAGTTCTGTCAAGCACCTTAACTACTGGGAACGCTTGGAAGCACTTGACTTGTACTCGTTGGAACGCAGGAGGGAGAGATATATCATAATCTACACTTGGAAAATCTTGGAAGGAATGGTCCCAAATCTGCACACAGAAATCACTCCCTACGAAAGTAAAAGACTGGGCAGGCGATGCAAAATGCCGCCAATAAAAAGTAGGGGCGCCATTGGTACACTAAGAGAAAACACCATAAGTGTCCGGGGCCCAAAACTGTTCAACAGCCTCCCATCAAGCATTAGGGGAATTGCCAATAAACCCCTGGCTGCCTTCAAGAGAGAGCTGGACAGATACCTAAAGTCAGTGCCGGATCAGCCGGGCTGTGGCTCGTACGTTGGACTGCGTGCGGCCAGCAGTAACAGCCTAGTTGATCAGGCCCTGATCCATCGGGAGGCCTGGTCATGGACCGGGCCGCGGGGGCGTTGATCCCCGGAATAACCTCCAGGAATAACCTCCAGGTAACCACCACCACCACGACCACCTAGTACCACCACCACCACGACCACCTAGTACCAGCACCAACATGACCATCAAGCACCACCACCACCACGACCACCAAATACCAGCACCACCACGACCACCAAGTACCAGCACCACCACAACCACCAGGTAGTACCAGCACTACCACGACCACCAGGTAGTACCACCACCACAACCACGAAGTACCAGCATCCTCACTACCATCACTTGCAGGTACCACTACAACCACCATTACTGGAGACACCTGAGATAATGATGGTCATACTACGGTATTCTTATCAAGGTTGACCAGTGATATCCCTCACTATGTATGCTTGTGTTCCATCATGCGAGTCGTACATGTTCATGTACGCATGGTTCGTGTACGCATGGTTCATGTACATGTTCATGTACACTCTTTGTATTTGCTTTTGTGTACTTTAACGTTATTACCTGATACCTATGTATAGATATTCACACAACACTGCCGCTAAGCAGCCTCACTAAACAAAGTCTACGGGTTAACGTCTTAAGGTACCTTAGTAAACATCAGAGGGTTAACCAGAGGGGATATGCACAGGGTTAACCAGAGGGGATATGCACAGGGTTAACCAGAGGGGATATGCACAGGTTTAACCAGAGGGGATATGCACAGGGTTAACCAGAGGGGATACGCACAGGGTTAACCAGAGGGGATATGCACAGGGTTAACCAGAGGGGATACGCACAAGGTTAACCAGAGGGGATACGCACAGGGTTAACCAGAGGGGATATGCACAGGATTAACCAGAGGGGATATGCACAGGGTAAACCAGAGGGGATATGCACAGGGTTAACCAGAGGGGATATGCACAGGGTTAACCAGAGGGGATATGCACAGGGTTAACCAGAGGGGATATGCACAGGATTAACCAGAGGGGATATGCACAGGGTTAACCAGAGGGGATATGCACAGGGTTAACCAGAGGGGATATGCACAGGATTAACCAGAGGGGATATGCACAGGGTAAACCAGAGGGGATATGCACAGGGTTAACCAGAGGGGATATGCACAGGGTTAACCAGAGGGGATATGCACAGGGTAAACCAGAGGGGATATGCACAGGGTAAACCAGAGGGGATATGCACAGGGTTAACCAGAGGGGATATGCACAGGGTTAACCAGAGGGGATATGCACAGGGTAAACCAGAGGGGATATGCACAGGGTAAACCAGAGGGGATATGCACAGGGTTAACCAGAGAAAAGGTTAACCAGTCTGGTGTTCTGGAACAACCAAGAATTTATATTTGTTGATACTTCAGTATTCATAAGCCTTGAGAGTGTTTCCAGCAGCTGCCGCTAGAGGCGCCACTAACCACGTCAGACACACACTACTAGTTTGTTACAGCACTAGTTCGTATTGCTAGTACGGATATGTAAAGTTTGGCATAGCTCAGCACAGGTTGTATAAAGGTTGGTATTATACTTTTAGGGGGGAGTGCTAAACCCTCAAGGGTCATGTAACACCTGGGAGAGGTGGGGACCAATCAGGTTCGATCCCGGGGAGAGGATGTGGATAGCTCTGGTTCCTTGGATTAAGAGTCCTTCACCAACATCAAAGCTATAGTAGTGCCAAGCTTAGTAATGTTGACATACACACTGTCAGTATGGAAAGCATTACTGAGACGTTTCACTCAGAGACCAAGCAAAACGTTTTCTCGGTAAACGTTTCCATTCTGCCATATCTTTTTTTCCATCAGTGTTGTTATTATGAGGTCCAGTTTTTATATATATATATTGTTATGTGATGCAAACATTGTTGCACTGATGTAAATTATTTAGAAATCTCACAAGTTGCAGAATGAGACACTTGTGCAACTCTTGGAAACCTTAATGGACTGATAACATCGACTCCAAGTTGAGGGACTGATTACCTCAAACTCCTTCTCATCTTGCACCTTTCTTCTCTGTGTTGAACCGAAGAAGCCACTGGCTGGCGAAACGTTTCCACAGATAAAGATTCCCAGATGTTGCACAGGTGTGTTATTCATCAAACACTGTAGTGTACACGATAAGTAATGAACCATTTTCACCAGTGGTGATACACTGACGAGCTTCTGGATGCTGCACAAGTGGTGACACACTGACGAACTTCTGGATGCTGCACCAGTGGTGACACACTGACGAGCTTCTGGATGCTGCAACAATGGTGATACACTGACGAGCTTCTGGATGCTGCAACAATGGTGATACACTGATGAGCTTCTGGATGCTGCACCAGTGGTGACACACTGACGAGCTTCTGGATGCTGCACCAGTGGTGACACACTGACGAACTTCTGGATGCTGCAACAGTGGTGACACACTGACGAACTTCTGGATGCTGCAACAGTGGTGACACACTGACGAACTTCTGGATGCTGCAACAGTGGTGACACACTGACGAACTTCTGGATGCTGCAACAGTGGTGACACACTGACGAACTTCTGGATGCTGCAACAGTGGTGACACACTGACGAACTTCTGGATGCTGCAACAGTGGTGACACACTGACGAACTTCTGGATGCTGCAGCAGTGGTGACACACTGACGAACTTCTGGATGCTGGCTTCCCCATCCCCGAGAATGTTTACATTCTTTGATTACAAAACTCTCTCTTTCTTGTGTAAACATCTGAAAGCTTTCCAAGTTCATCTTCCCAAAGCTTTTTGCAACATTAAAACTCTCGGTGTCCTGTGCAACAGTGTTACTCAAACTGTACATAAGTGTCTTTATCCATTCTCCCTTAAGGAACTTCCTTACGTAAGTCCCCTTAAGGGAGACCTTTACATATGTCTCCTTAAGGGAAGTCCTTACATGTCCCTTTAAGAAAGACCCTTACATGTGTCTCCTTAAGGGAGATCATTACATACGTCCCATTAAGGGAGCCCCTTACATATGTCTCCATAAGGAAAACCTTTACATACGTCCCCTTAGGGGAGTCCCTTACATAACGTCCCCACGATGCTGATGGAAGGATCAAGTCATCTTTGCCTCTTCACTGCTTCTCGCTTCAGTATTCGACTGACGAAACCTAGATGAATTCTGGGGGAAATAAAGATACCAAAGTGTTGTACGTGCGTTACTCGTCAACTTGTGGTACTGTATACCATGTTTGTCATTACCAGGGAAGGTAATATACCTACGGTAATGTAGAGCTATTGAGCTAGGAGTCTTTGAAGGACATCTGTTCGAGGACACTGCTACTGGACCAGTTCTTGTGTGGGGACGCTGCTACTGGACCAGTTCTTGTGATTTTGACGTCATAACGCGTCCGTCGTGACGTCAGTATCATACACTAAACTGGAATAAGTTTATTTGTGTAATTTTTTCTGTTGCTGGTAATGGGGGAGGGTTGGTCTGAGTGGAGGGTGATCATGGGGAAATGGTCAGTGGGGAGGGTTGCTCAGAGGAAAGGTATTGTATATCAGGAGGAAGGTATATCAGGGGAAGGTACTATATATCAGGGGGGAGGTATATAAAGGGAAGACTGTTACTAGACCTCTGACAATATAACAAAAAAATGGTTAGAATCATAACCATAATTTTTAAAGGGGTGGACGGGTAAGCCAGCACAAGGTCTCGGTCAGATGACCAAAGGCTCCAGCTGCGGGTCATCATATGACTAAAACCCGCGTCAGGAGACACTTGTCCTGTTTCCTGAGAAACCTAACCTAACCTAGACTTCTGAATAACATTATCACAGAGTTTTTCTAATTTATGCCGAAGTTGATGACTGATAATATAACGACTTACCCTGACTACTTAATATAAGAAAGAATAACATGGAGGTTACAGCATGGAGTCTAAAAATGGAGCACTGTCTGGGAGTTACACACACACACACACACACACACACACACACACACGCCAGGAGCTGTGACTCGACCCCTGCAACGACAAATAGGTGTGTACACATCAATGAATTTTGTGACTTTGATAACACCTATATAAAGATAGAAATCAGATGTACAAATTATTATTATTATTATTATTATTATTATTATTATTATTATTATTATTATTATTATTATTATTATTATTATTATTATATGATAGGGAATCGCTAAATCCGGAGAAGTCATACAACGCTTGAGGAACGAAGGTGATCAGGTTTGATCCAACGTTGAGAACTGATCAAGGTCCCAAGACCGTAACGTTTTCCAATATATCCTAGTGTTTACTCACGTGTCTTCGTAAACCAGTTTGCCAGTATATATTACCAAAGTTTACACCAGTATCCTCGTAAATATGATCGCTGAAATTATATCAGAATTCAGAAGTGGCGTGGTACAAGGGGCGACATAAGAGGCGAGTATCTCAGCTGGAAACTGGTAAAGCCCAGCAATACAACACATTTTGGTGCCTCAACACGCAGACAACGTGACTCGGTATTGTTACCAACATTTATCTTCATGTACTGCTACTAATATAACTTTGCTTTCTCGTTTTGGTTTCCAAATTTATTGTCTTGAATGTGTTAGTTCCCCCCTGAGTAAGTTGTGTGGGTGGTTGTGCAGTCCTTCGCGTGGTTGTGCACTCCTTGGCATGGTTGTGCATTTCTTGGTGTGGTTGTGCAGTTCTTGGTGTGGTTGTGCACTCCTTGGCATGGTTGTGCATTTCTTGGTGTGGTTGTGCAGTTCTTGGTGTGGTTGTGCAGTTCTTGGTGTGGTTGTGCAGTTCTTGGTGTGGTTGTGCAGTTCTTGGTGTGGTTGTGCAGTTCTTGGTGTGGTTGTGCATTTCTTGGTGTGGTTGTGCATATCTTGGTGTGGTTGTGCATTTCTTGGTGTGGTTGTGCATTTCTTGGTGTGGTTGTGCATTTCTTGGTGTGGTTGTGCATTTCTTGGTGTGGTTGTGCATTTCTTGGTGTAGTTGTGCATTTCTTGGTGTGGTTGTGCATTTCTTGGTGTAGTTGTGCATTTCTTGGTGTGGTTGTGCATTTCTTGGTGTGGTTGTGCAGTCCTTGGTGTGGTTGTGCAGTCCTTGGTGTGGTTGTGCAGTTCTTGGTGTGACTGTGCAGTTCTTGGTGTGGTTGTTAGTTACCATTTTGTCCTAGGCACATGTCGATTAGACATTAGGCTGTATGTTGTGCAGTTCTTGGTGTGGTTGTGCAGTCCTTGGTGTGGTTGTGCAGTCCTTGGTGTGGTTGTGCAGTTCTTGGTGTGACTGTGCAGTTCTTGGTGTGGTTGTGCAGTTCTTGGTGTGGTTGTGCAGTCCTTGGTGTGGTTGTGCAGTCCTTGGTGTGGTTGTGCATTTCTTGGTGTGGTTGTGCATATCTTGGTGTGGTTGTGCATTTCTTGGTGTGGTTGTGCATTTCTTGGTGTGGTTGTGCATTTCTTGGTGTGGTTGTGCATTTCTTGGTGTGGTTGTGCATTTCTTGGTGTAGTTGTGCATTTCTTGGTGTGGTTGTGCATTTCTTGGTGTAGTTGTGCATTTCTTGGTGTGGTTGTGCATTTCTTGGTGTGGTTGTGCAGTCCTTGGTGTGGTTGTGCAGTCCTTGGTGTGGTTGTGCAGTTCTTGGTGTGACTGTGCAGTTCTTGGTGTGGTTGTTAGTTACCATTTTGTCCTAGGCACATGTCGATTAGACATTAGGCTGTATGTTGTGCAGTTCTTGGTGTGGTTGTGCAGTCCTTGGTGTGGTTGTGCAGTCCTTGGTGTGGTTGTGCAGTTCTTGGTGTGACTGTGCAGTTCTTGGTGTGGTTGTGCAGTTCTTGGTGTGGTTGTGCAGTCCTTGGTGTGGTTGTGCAGTCCTTGGTGTGGTTGTGCAGTCCTTGGTGTGGTTTTGCAGTTCTTGATGTGGTTGTGCAGTTCTTGGTGTGACTGTGCAGTTCTTGGTGTGGTTGTGCAGTTCTTGGTGTGGTTGTGCAGTCCTTGGTGTGGTTGTGCAGTCCTTGGTGTGGTTGTGCAGTCCTTGGTGTGGTTGTGCAGTCCTTGGTGTGGTTTTGCAGTTCTTGATGTGGTTGTGCAGTTCTTGGTGTGGTTGTGCAGTCCTTGGTGTGGTTGTGCAGTTCTTGGTGTGGTTGTGCAGTCCTTGGTGTGGTTGTGCAGTCCTTGGTGTGGTTGTGCAGTCCTTGGTGTGGTTTTGCAGTTCTTGATGTGGTTGTGCAGTTCTTGGTGTGGTTGTGCAGTTCTTGGTGTGGTTGTGCAGTTCTTGGTGTGACTGTGCAGTTCTTGGTGTGGTTGTGCAGTCCTTGGTGTGGTTGTGCAGTCCTTGGTGTGGTTGTGCAGTTCTTGGTGTGGTTGTGCAGTTCTTGGTGTGGTTGTGCAGTTCTTGGCGTGGTTGTGCAGTTCTTAACGTGGTTGTGCAGTTCTTAACGTGGTTGTGCAGTCCTTGGTGTGGTTGTGCAGTTCTTGGTGTGGTTGTGCAGTTCTTGGCGTGGTTGTGCAGTTCTTGGCGTGGTTGTGCACTTCTTGATGTGGTTGTGCAGTTCTTAACGTGGTTGTGCAGTTCTTAACGTGGTTGTGCAGTCCTTGGTGTGGTTGTGTAGTTCTTGGTGTGGTTGTGCAGGACAAGTGTTTCCTGACGCGGGTCTTAGTCATATGATGACTCACAGCTGGAGCTTTTGGTCATCTGACCGAGGCCTTCCACTGGCATACCCCTCGACCTCCTTTAAAAATTATGGTTATGATCATCACAACTTTAATAACAATTTTTAATGTGTACTCACCAGTTTGTGGTTGCAGGGGTCAAGTCGTATGTGTGTGTGTGATAACCCATTATTGTGTTAGTTTAATATATTTATTATACACCTCATACCCATGGTGGGGCGGTAGTCACAAGATTACTGGGCTACATAATGGGTCCAGGGACTGGGGCCCCAAAGTTTTGATAGCTGAACAAGTTACGAAGGTTTTGAACTTCAGGTAGATCTAGTCTTCATTACCTTTGTAACTTGTTCAGCTGTTAGTTTCTTCTTCTTCTTCTTCTTCTTCTTCTACTTCTTCTTTTTTCTCCTCATCCTTCTTCACTTGCTATAGTCTTGAACGAATACTATACATGTGCAGCAATACTTAGAGAGGTTTATTGCGGAGATGTTTCTGCAGTTGGTGTGGCTTCAGCGTTCCAATACAGAGAACAATACTACAGACGATGGTAATAAGAAATAATTATGAAAGGGGAGAAGATGGATGGAGAAGACAGCCCATCACTGCTAGTGTTGATGAAATGAACCGGGAACTTTCTTCCTTGTTGTTCTTTGTGTTGAGGTTCACCAACACACCTACATGTTCTTTGTGTTGAGGTTCTCCAACATACCTACATGTTCTTTGTGTTGAGGTTCTCCAACATACCTACATATTGTTCTTTGTGTTGAGGTTCTCCAACATACCTACATATTGTTCTTTGTGTTGAGGTTCTCCAACATACCTACATATTGTTCTTTGTGTTGAGGTTCACCAACACACCTACATGTTCTTTGTGTTGAGGTTCACCAACACACCTACATGTTCTTTGTGTTGAGGTTCTCCAACATACCTACATATTGTTCTTTGTGTTGAGGTTCTCCAACATACCTACATATTGTTCTTTGTGTTGAGGTTCTCCAACATACCTACATATTGTTCTTTGTGTTGAGGTTCACCAACACACCTACATGTTCTTTGTGTTGAGGTTCACCAACACACCTACATGTTCTTCTTTGTGTTGAGGTTCTCCAACATACCTACATATTGTTCTTTGTGATGAGGTTCTCCAACATACCTACATATTGTTCTTTGTGATGAGGTTCTCCAACATACCTACATGTTCTTCTTTGTGTTGAGGTTCTCCAACATACCTACATGTTCTTCTTTGTGTTGAGGTTCTCCAACATACCTACATATTGTTCTTTGTGTTGAGGTTCTGCAACATACCTACATATTGTTCTTTGTGTTGAGGTTCTCCAACATACCTACATATTGTTCTTTGTGTTGAGGTTCTCCAACATACCTACATATTGTTCTTTGTGCTGAGGTTCTCCAACATACCTACATGTTGTTCTTTGTGTTGAGGTTCTCCAACACATCTACATGTTGTTCTTTGTGTTGAGGTTCACCAACAGTGTTCTACACGCCTTCCCTCAGTTCAAGGTCAACCAGCCACGCCCACATGCATTCCTTTTGGGATCCTAAACCCCTACCCCCCACAACCCAACTCCATCTATCTTTTCCTCTCCGTGGACTTCTTTCTTTACTCCCCTCTTCCGTTTTCTTAAGTCTCTGTTTCCCTATTCATTTCATATCTCCTCCATGCTGAAGCTCTCCCTCCCTAATTCGCCTCCTCCTCCTCTCTTATTCTCTTTTATTCACTTTTGCCTTTTCACCTACACAATAATCTAGTTCCTCTTTTTTTCTTCGGGCCTCCTGTTCCAGACTATTTTTCTCTCTTCACTACGCTCCAGTGTGGTTCCAGACTCTCATCACTACACTCCAATGCGGTTCCAGACTCTTCACTACACTCCAGTGTGGTTCCAGACTCTCATCACTACACTCCAATGCGGTTCCAGACTCTTCACTACACTCCAGTGTGGTTCCAGACTCTCATCCCTACACTCCAATGCGGTTCCAGACTCTTCACTACACTCTAGTCCGGTTCCAGACTCTCATCACTACACTCCAATGCGGTTACAGACTCTTCACTACACTCTAGTGCGGTTCCAGACTCTCATCACTACACTCCAATGCGATTCCAGACTCTTCACTACACTACAGTGTGGTTCCAGACTCTCATCACTACTCTCCAATGCGGTTCCAGACTCTCATCGCTTCACTCCAATGCGGTTCCAGACTCTTCACTACGCTCCAGTGCTGTTCCAGACTCTCATCACTACACTCCAATGTGGTTCCAGATTCTTCACTACACTCCAGTGCGGTTCCAGACTCTTCACTACAATCCAGTGCGGTTCCAGACTCATCACTACACTCCACTGCAGTTCCACACTCTTCACTACACTCTTGTGCGGTTCCAGACTCTCATCACTACACTCCAATACGGTTCCAGACTCTTCACTACACTCCAGTGCGGTTCCAGACTCATCACTACAGTCCAGTGCGGTTCCAGACTCTTCACTACACTCCAGTGCGGTTCCCGAGTCTTCACTACACTCCAGTGCGGTTCCAGACTCTTCACTACACTCCAGTGCGGTTCTAGACTCATCACTACACTACAGTGCGGTTCCAGACTCTTCACTACACTCCAGTGCGGTTCCAGACTCTTCACTACACTCCAGTGCGGTTTCAGGCTCTAATCACTACACCCCAGTGCGGTTCCAGACTCTTCACTACACTCCAGTGCGGTTCCAGATTATTCACTACACTCCAGTGCAGTTCCAGACTCTTCACTACACTCCAGTGCGGTTCCAGACTCTTCACTACACTCCAGTGCGGTTCCAGACTCTTCACTACACTCCAGTGCGGTTCCAGACTCTAATCACTACACTCCAGTGCGGTTCCAGACTCTTCACTACACTCCAGTGCGGTTCCAGACTATTCACTACACTCCAGTGCAGTTCCAGACTCTTCACTACACTCCAGTCCGGTTCCAGACTCATCACTACAGTCCAGTGCGGTTCCAGACTCTTCACTACACTCCAGTGCGGTTCCCGAGTCTTCACTACACTCCAGTGCGGTTCCAGACTCTTCACTACACTCCAGTGCGGTTCTAGACTCATCACTACACTACAGTGCGGTTCCAGACCCTTCACTACACTCCAGTGCGGTTCCAGACTCTTCACTACACTCCAGTGCGGTTTCAGGCTCTAATCACTACACTCCAGTGCGGTTCCAGACTCTTCACTACACTCCAGTGCGGTTCCAGATTATTCACTACACTCCAGTGCAGTTCCAGACTCTTCACTACACTCCAGTGCGGTTCCAGACTCTTCACTACACTCCAGTGTGATTCCAGACTCTTCACTACACTCCAGTGCGGTTCCAGACTCTAATCACTACACTCCAGTGCGGTTCCAGACTCTTCACTACACTCCAGTGCGGTTCCAGACTATTCACTACACTCCAGTGCAGTTCAAGACTCTTCACTACACTCCAGTGCGGTTCCAGACTCTTCACTACACTCCATTGCGGTTCCAGACTCTCATCACTACACTCCAATGCGGTTCCAGACTCTTCACTACACTCCAGTGCGGTTCCAGACTCATCACTACACTCCAATGCGGTTCCAGATTCTTCACTACACTCCAGTGCGGTTCCAGACTCTTCACTACACTCCAGTGCGGTTTCAGGCTCTAATCACTACACTCCAGTGCGGTTCCAGACTTCACTACACTCCGGTGCGGTTCCAGACTATTCACTACACTCCAGTGCAGTTCCAGACTCTTCACTACACTCCAGTGCGGTTCCAGACTCTTCACTACACTCCAGTGCGGTTCCAGACTCTTCACTACACTCCAGTGCGGTTCCAGACTCTAATCACTACACTCCAGTGCGGTTCCAGACTCTTCACTACACTCCAGTGCGGTTCCAGACTATTCACTACACTCCAGTGCAGTTCCAGACTCTTCACTACACTCCAGTGCGGTTCCAGACTCTTCACTACACTCCATTGCGGTTCCAGACTCTCATCACTACACTCCAATGCGGTTCCAGACTCTTCACTACACTCCAGTGCGGTTCCAGACTCATCACTACACTCCAATGCGGTTCCAGATTCTTCACTACACTCCAGTGCGGTTCCAGACTATTCACTACACTCCAGTGCGGTTCCAGACTCTTCACTACACTCCAGTGCGGTTCCAGACTCTTCACTACACTCCAGTGCGGTTCCAGAATCATCACTACACCAGTGCGGTTCCAGCCTCTTCACTACACTCCAGTGTAGTTCCAGACCCTTCACTACACTCCAGTGCGGTTCCAGACTCATCACTACACTCCATTGCGGTTCCAGACTCTTCATTACACTCCAGTGTGGTTCCAGACCCTTCATTACATTCCAGTGCGGTTCCAGACTCTTCACTACACTCCAGTACGGTTTCAGACTCTCATCACTACACTCCAGTGTGGTTCCAGACTCTTCACTACACTCCAGTGCGGTTCCAGACTCTTCACTACATTCCATTGCGGTTCCAGACTCTCATCACTACACTCCAGTGTGGTTCCAGACTCTTCGTTACACCCCAGTGCGGTTCCAGACTATTCACTACACTCCAGTGCGGTTCCAGACTCTTCATTACACTCCAGTGTGGCTCCAGACTATTCACTACACTCCAGTGCGGTTCCAGACTATTCACTACACTCCAGTATGGTTCCAGACTCTCATCACTACACTCCAGTGTGGTTCCAGACTCTTCACACTCCAGTACGGTTCCAGACCCCCATCGCTACACTCCAGTGCGGTTCCAGACTCTTCATTACACTCCAGTGAGGCTCCAAACTCTTCACTACAATCCAGTGCGGTTTCAGACTCTTCACTACACTCCAGTGCGGTTCCAGACTCTTCACTACACTCCAGTGAGGCTCCAGACTCTTCACTACACTCCAGTGCGGTTCCAGACTCTTCACTACACTCCAGTGCGGTTCTCGACTCATCACTACACTCCAGTGCAGTTCCAGACTCTTCACTACACTCCAGTGCGGTTCCAGACTCTTCACTACACTCCAGTGCGGTTCCAGACTCTAATCACTACACTCCAGTGCGGTTCCAGACTCTTCACTACACTCCAGTGCGGTTCCAGACTCTTCACTACACTCCATTGCGGTTCCAGACTCTCATCACTACACTCCAATGCGGTTCCAGACTCTTCACTGCACTCCAGTGCGGTTCCAGACTCATCACTACACTCCAGTGCGGTTCCAGACTCATCACTACACTCCAATGCGATTCCAGATTCTTCACTACACTCCGGTGAGGTTCCAGACTCTTCACTACACTCCAGTGCGGTTCCAGACTCTTCACTACACTCCAGTGCGGTTCCAGACTCTTCACTACACTCCAGTGCGGTTCCAGAATCATCACTACACCAGTGCGGTTCCAGCCTCTTCACTACACTCCAGTGTAGTTCCAGACTCTTCACTACACTCCAGTACGGTCCCAGACTCTCTTCACCACACTCCAGTACGGTTCCAGACTCTCTTCACTACACTCCATTGCGGTTCCAGACTCTTCATTACACTCCAGTGTGGTTCCAGACCCTTCATTACACTCCAGTGCGGTTCCAGACTCTTCACTACACTCCAGTACGGTTCCAGATTCTCATCACTACACTCCAGTGTGGTTCCAGACTCTTCACTACACTCCAGTGCGGTTCCAGAATCTTCACTACACTCCAGTGAGGCTCCAGACTCTTCACTACACTCCAGTGCGGTTCCAGACTCTTCACTACACTCCAGTGCGGTTCTAGACTCATCACTACACTCCAGTGCAGTTCCTGACTCTTCACTACACTCCAGTGCGGTTCCAGACTCTTCACTACACTCCAGTGCGGTTCCAGACTCTAATCACTACACTCCGGTGCGGTTCCAGACTCTTCACTACACTCCAGTGCGGTTCCAGACTCTTACTACACTCCATTGCGGTTCCAGACTCTCATCACTACACTCCAATGCGGTTCCAGACTCTTCACTGCACTCCAGTGCGGTTCCAGACTCATCACTACACTCCAGTGCGGCTCCAGACTCATCACTACACTCCAATGCGGTTCCAGATTCTTCACTACACTCCGGTGAGGTTCCAGACTCTTCACTACGCTCCAGTGCGGTTCCAGACTCTTCTCTACACTCCAGTGCGGTTCCAGACTCTTCACTACACTCCAGTGCGGTTCCAGAATCATCACTACACCAGTGCGGTTCCAGCCTCTTCACTACACTCCAGTGTAGTTCCAGACTCTTTACTACACTCCAGTACGGTTCCAGACTCTCTTCACCACACTCCAGTACGGTTCCAGACTCTCTTCACTACACTCCATTGCGGTTCCAGACTCTTCATTACACTCCAGTGTGGTTCCAGACCCTTCATTACACTCCAGTGCGGTTCCAGACTCTTCACTACACTCCAGTACGGTTCCAGACTCTCATCACTACACTCCAGTGTGGTTCCAGACTCTTCACTACACTCCAGTGCGGTTCCAGACTCTTCACTATACTCCAGTGCGGTTCCAGACTCTCATCACTACACTTCATTGCGGTTCCAGACTCTTCACTACACCCCAGTGCGGTTCCAGACTATTCACTACACTCCAGTGCGGTTCCAGACTCTTCATTACACTCAAGTGCGGTTCCAGACTCTTCACTACACTCCAGTACGGTTCCAGACTCTCATCACTACACTCCAGTGTGGTTCCAGACTCTTCACACTCCAGTACGGTTCCAGACCCCCATCGCTACACTCCAGTGCGGTTCCAGACTCATTACACCCCAGTGCGGTTCCAGACTATTCACTACACTCCAGTGTGGTTCCAGACTCATCATTACACTCCAGTGCTGTTCCAGACTCTTCACTACACTCCAGTATCTTCATATTACTAACTACTGCTCGACACACAAGAACCCATTTATTTGTTGCCAGAAATTCCCCAAACTTTTTCCTAACATGAACTATCCGTACCTGATTCTTCAAAAATAAAAAAGTGAAATCGGAATTAACAAAAATAAAATGAAATTGGGTTGCGAGGCCTCAATAACCCTTAATAGTGAATAAGGTGGTGGGACGTATAAGCAAGTCCCTTCACATCTCTTGCGTCCTGATCTCCATAACTAAAAGGCAGTGGACCGTTGTGGGTCGCATCCTAAACGACTAAGAAAGCCACAGGGTTAATATGCCACTCAGCTTGGCTTTCAGGCAGACATCAACCAAATCTTTCAGTGGGCTGCAGAAAACAATATGAAGTTCAACGATGAGAAATTTCAATTTCTCAGATATGGTAAACATGAGGAAATTAAATCTTCATCAGAGTACAAAACAAATTCTGGCCACAAAATAGAGCGAAACACCAACGTCAAAGACCTGGGAGTGATCATGTCGGAGGATCTCACCTTCAAGGACCATAACATTGTATCAATCGCATTTGCTAGAAAAATGACAGGATGGATAATGAGAACCTTCAAAACTAGGGAGGCCAAGCCCATGATGACACTCTTCAGGTCACTTGTTCTATCTAGGCTGGAATATTGCTGCACACTAACAGCACCTTTCAAGGCAGGTGAAATTGCCGACTTAGAAAATGTACAGAGAACTTTCACGGCGCGCATAACGGAGATAAAACACCTCAATTATTGGGAGCGCTTGAGGTTCCTAAACCTGTATTCCCTGGAACGCAGGAGGGAGAGATACATGATTATATACACCTGGAAAATCCTAGAGGGACTAGTACCGAACTTGCACACGAAAATCACTCACTACGAAAGCAAAAGACTTGGCAGACGATGCACTATCCCCCCAATGAAAAGCAGGGGTGTCACTAGCACGTTAAGAGACCATACAATAAGTGTCAGGGGCCCGAGACTGTTCAACTGCCTCCCAGCACACATAAGGGGGATTACCAACAGACCCCTGGCAGTCTTCAAGCTGGCACTGGACAAGCACCTAAAGTCAGTTCCGGATCAGCCGGGCTGTGGCTCGTACGTTGGTTTGCGTGCAGCCAGCAGCAACAGCCTGGTTGATCAGGCTCTGATCCACCAGGAGGCCTGGTCACAGACCGGGCCGCGGGGGCGTTGACCCCCGGAACTCTCTCCAGGTAAACTCCAGGTAATACACTGATATCCATTGTTGTTACCACCAGCAGTGTTACTGTATGTGTTGCTTGTGGTAATCTGCATCTTCAGTGTCCTTGTGTCAGCATGCACACCATCCTCATCCTCTACACGTGGGTGCTCATTGCTATGCAAATGTATAAAAAACGCCAGTCGTGCTGGAAGTCATGTCCTCACCAAAAATGCCAGAGTATTTGTAAGCTTATAGCTACTCAGGACATTGAAAGATTGAGTAGACGAGGCAGCCATATAGTGCCATGAAGACTGGCACACAGTTTCATGAAGGCATTCACACAGTGCCATGAAGACAGGCACAGTGTCATGAAGGCAGTCACACAATATCATGAAGACAGGCACATAGTGTCATGAAGGCAGTCACACAGTGCCAATAAGACAGGCAAACAGTGCCATGAAGGCAGTCACACAGTCATGAGGGCAGCTACACAGTGCCTGAAGGCATTCACACAGTGCTATGAAGGCAGTCACACAGCGCCACGAAGGCAGCCATACAGTGCCATGAAGGCAGTCACATAGTGCCATGGGCTTTTATCACAATACCTGCCTTCACTGTGTCACAGGGACCATCACTCACAACACCTGCCTTCACTGTGTCACAGGGACCATCACTCACAACACCTGCCTTCACTGTGTCACAGGGACCATCACTCACAACACCTGCCTTCACTGTGTCACAGGGACCATCACTCACAACACCTGCCTTCACTGTGTCACAGGGACCATCACTCACAACACCTGCCTTCACTGTGTCACAGGGACCATCACTCACAACACCTGCCTTCACTGTGTCACAGGGACCATCACTCACAACACCTGCCTTCACTGTGTCACAGGGACCATCACTCACAACACCTGCCTTCACTGTGTCACAGGGACCATCACTCACAACACCTGCCTTCACTGTGTCATAGAGACCATTACTCACAACACCTCCCTCCCTCCCTCTCTCCCTCTCTCCCTCTCTCCCTCCCTCCCTCCTACACACTCCCTCTTCTCTCTCTCTCACACACTCCCCACCCCCTCACCAGCAACATCTAGCACCTAGGGTAAAACTCCCATGACACCCTCCCCCACAATTCTCCCTCCGTCCCTCACACATGTTATCTTATCTACTATTTATTTTATTTAATTTACATCTAGTTGACGTAGAGAATTCTCGTGTGAAGCAGGGTAACACCAGCACGCTGGCACCTTCCCCTCACACTCCATCAGTGTTATAGTTCACGAGGGGAAAGACGCTATACTGATAACTGAATTGCATTGTTCGGTCATGTATTTTCTCCAGGCACTTGATACTGTGTCCCGCCGTCAACCTCTCTTAGCCACACACACACATATAATAATAATAAATAATAATAATAATAATAATAATAATTATTATTATTATTATTATTATTATTATTATTATTATTATTATTATTATTATTATTATTATTATTATTATTATTTCTACGGGGTATACAGGCCAAGCTGACATCAATAATATACTGTATAGAAAGCCGCTTGTTATACAGAGCATTTCGGGCAAATTAGGTTAATTTTGTTCCCAGGATGCTACCCACACCAGTCGACTGACACCCAGGTACCTACTTTACAGCTAGGGACAGGTGTCTTAAGGATACACTAGTGTCACTTATAAAATCAGTCAAACGGGTGGATGAAGAAGTCTTGACCTGTGGGTGTCAGTTGTGTGTGTCACAGTGACACACACTCAAGCAACTACCATACCTCGTAGCTCGGTCAGTAGCGCACTCAGATCACACTGAGTGTCCATGGTTCTATTCCCGGTACGGGTGAGAACGTTAGGGCGTGTTTCCTTAAAACACCTGCTGTCCATGTTCAAGCAGTTAATAGGTACTTGGGTGTTAGTCGACTGGTGTTGGTCACATCCTGGGGTACAAAATTGACCTAATTTGCCAGAAATGCTCTGCATAACAAGCGGCATTCTCTATCATTGATGTTAACTATAATCTGTATGTTGTAGCATGTACTTGTAGAAATAAAGATTATATTATTATTATTATTATTATTATTATTATTATTATTATTATTTTATTATTATTATTATTATTATTTGAAGCCGGTCGAACGAGACATTCTCAGATTATCTCGCTGAAAATAGGGCCATAAAGTTTTTTTTATGGTAAAATTCAGTCCTGAACATTCCAGTAATTTAATTTAACATATTTATTATACAGGCCATACCCATGGTGTGGGCGGCAGTGGAAAGATCACAGAGGCACATAATTGGTCCAGGGACTCGGTACCCATGTACTGGTAGCTAGACAGACATAACCTTCCTTGTAAGATACATTGCTAATAAGATATTCCTTCTGGGATATCTAATAATAAGTTTTGTCTGAGTATGTGTGTAGGAAGCATCAACTTGTGTCTTTAATATTGTTATTATTAACTGGTGGTTATATATGCAGGCAGACTACGTAATATAGTAAGAAATATATCATCAAAGGTATATCCCATCGAGGGTATAGCTCATCAGAGGTATATCTCCAGAGGTATATATCACCAGAGGTATGTATCTCATCAGAAGTATATCTCATCAGAGGTATATCTGACGGAGGTATAAATCTCACCAGAGGCATATCTCACCACAGGTATATCTCACCACAGGTATATCTCACCACAGGTATATCTCACCACAGGTATATATTTCATCAAAGATAGATGGTATCGTTAGTACAGTAATGATTGAAGCTCTTACCTCCTCGGCGCCGAATTCCCTGGTGGGCCTTATGCCTCCTGCAACATCTCCCTCGCCCACGGCCACGCCCACGGCCAAGCCCCTGGGTCCCGCTCCCAACGTGGGCGGTGCACCTCCAGGGGCGCCATGCAGGAGCTGACCCACGCCCTCTGACGAGGGGAACACCAGCAGCAGCTCGTCGTAGAGTGTGGTGTTGGCCACGGCAGCAGCCGCAGCAGGAGGGACCAAGGTAGCTGAAATCGCCCCGAAGTTAATAGCAATCTCGGCCATCACAGCAGCTGGCGACCTCCGGCGAGCCTTCAGTACGTTGCCGTTCACTTGTATAAGAAGTTCCTCTACGCGTGTTCTCTTATCTATGTCAACAGTTGACGTGAGCGTTCGTTACTACAGTAGGTGTGGTGTTATCTACAGCTCCTAGGCCTTCACAGAGTCAGACAACACAACTGCTCTCACCGCCTGCCGTAGGTCCGTCGAGCAAGATCTCAAGGTGATGTAAATATACCTGTCTTGCTGTTCTTAGAGCGATTCCCCGAGCACCCACACACACAGACACGGATGATCACCTGATGTTCACTCGCAGCATTGGCCTGCATACACAGTATTTCTCCCAGTTACCCATTTACAGTATTATCGTTAGATATCATTTGTCTAAACACCTGTGTCTAGTGTAACACCTGCGTCTGAGGCCACACCTTCAAAGCCAAACAACAGTTTTCTCTCGTCTTTGTACTGTGGATATTTAACATTGAAGCCTTGTAGCTGAAACAAAAATCACAGAATTTCATTATTTGTGTTAGTAGTAGCGGTGGTGGAATCTGAATACTTGGCCTGACAGAAGGAGCAGTGATAAGACTTGTACTGGAACACAGGGCAGACTGTGAATAAGACTGACAGAAGGAGCAGTGTACTGGAACACAGGGCAGACTGTGAATAAGACTGACAGAAGGAACAGTGTACTGGAACACAGAGCAGACTGTGAATAAGACTGACAGAAGGAGCAGTGTACTGGAACACAGGGCAGACTGTGAATAAGACTGACAGAAGGAGCAGTGTACTGGAACACAGGGCAGACTGTGAATAAGACTGACAGAAGGAGCAGTGTACTGGAACACAGGGCAGACTGTGAATAAGACTGACAGAAGGAACAGTGTACTGGAACACAGGGCAGACTGTGAATAAGACTGACAGAAGGAACAGTGTACTGGAACACAGGGCAGACTGTGAATAAGACTGACAGAAGGAACAGTGTACTGGAACACAGGGCAGACTGTGAATAAGACTGACAGAAGGAACAGTGTACTGGAACACAGGGCAGACTGTGAATAAGACTGACAGAAGGAACAGTGTACTGGAACACAGGGCAGACTGTGAATAAGACACATGTGCAGCTCCTGAAGATGTTTCGCCCACTGGTGGCTTTGTCAATTCAATACAAAGATTATTGTAAGTGTTGAAACTGGAAATAATTGTAACTTCTGTACTGAATCGTTAAAGCCACTGGTGAGCGAAACATCTTCAAAATAAAAACGCTCAGGAGTTACACAGGTGTCTTATTCATGAACTTGTCGGCATGTATACAATAATAATAATAATAATAATAATAATAATAATAATAATAATAATAATAATAATAATAATAATAATATTATTATTATTATTATTATTATTATTATTATTATTATTATTATTATTATTAAGACATAACGTTTCATTTTGCTTTTGTTTTCAGATTTTTCATAATATTTTTAAATTCAAATTCCATATTTATTCACGTGAAACATTATCAGAACAGTGAGAAGCACCCTCAGGAAATTCTAAGAACGCTTCTGGATTCATCAGAGACTATACGAACGCTTCTGGATTCATCAGAGACTATACGAACGCTTCTGGATTCATCAGAGACTATACGAACGCTTCTGGATTCATCAGAGACTATACGGACGCTTCTGGAATCATCAGAGACTATACGAACGCTTCTGGATTCATCAGAGACTATACGGACGCTTCTGGATTCATCAGAGACTATACGGACGCTTCTGGATTCATCAGAGACTATACGAACGCTTCTGGATTCATCAGAGACTATACGGACGCTTCTGGATTCATCAGAGACTATACGAACGCTTCTGGATTCATCAGAGACTATACGGACGCTTCTGGATTCATCAGAGACTATACGAACGCTTCTGGATTCATCAGAGACTATACGAACGCTTCTGGATTCATCAGAGACTATACGAACGCTTCTGGAATCATCAGCCTCGGTGGAATTTAATGCTAAATGATCTCCATTTTGGAGAGTAAGTCTCGATAAGAGTTATAACAGCAGTATGAGTGTATGGAAGGTAGTTATGGTGGGGCCCAGGAGCTGAGGGTCAACACCAGTGGGCTGTGCTGGGTGGACAGTGATGGTGAGGCCCAGGAGCTGAGCGCAAATGCCATTCACATCTGTGCTGGGTGAGTGGGTGGTGGTCCACCTTGACCTGCTTCGTGTTACTACCCCCGTCCCAAGGAAGGGCAGGGGGAGGGGGAGGGAGAGAGCTTCTCGTCACAACACACCGTGATATGACTCATGAAATCGTATTAACACGAACTCGTGGGGACTCGAACCCATGGCAGTTAAGTCCTAAAACTCACAGGCCAGTGAGTTGACCAATTGGCCAGCTGGCTCTAATAGGATTCATCCAACTAGGTATATTTCTACCGTAGAAATTCTACGCACCACTAGGGAGGTTAGCACGGGCCACCACTGTGACCACAAACGAATTCTGCATAATAAAATATTTGCTGGAGATGGGACCATGTGACCCACATATTCTCCATCGCCCACGCACTCTCCCTCATCAACATACTCTCCCTCACCCACGTGTGTGTGTGTGTGTGTGTGTGTGTGTGTGTGTGTGTGTGTGTGTGTGTGTCCCAACAATTAATATTTTCTCCGATAACTCATTACAGTTGTGACCGGGTGTGGACGTGTGAATTGCTCATTACTCTATAATTTGTTCATGACTGTAACCATGTATCAACGTAAGTAAGTACTTGCTTACATGATTCATTACCTTTGTAATTTGAGTTCATTACCTTTGTACCTTGTTCAGCTATCAAAACTTTGGGGCCCGGTCCCTGGACCCATTATGTACCTCTGTAATCTGTAAATACCTTTGTAACTTGTTATGATTGTGACCAGATCTACCTGGAGTTCATTACCTTTGTAACTTGCTCAGCTATCAAAACTTTGGGGTCCAATCCCTGGACCCATTATGTACCTTTGTAATCTTTTGACTACCACCCACAGGATGGGTATGGGGTGCATAATAAACATTAAACTATCTAGCTGTACTCGAGAGGAAAGTGGAATAGAAGCGACATACGACTTGGCAGACGATGCACCATCCCCCCAATGAAAAGCAGGGGTGTCACTAGCACGTTAAGAGACCATACAATAAGTGTCAGGGGCCCGAGACTGTTCAACTGCCTCCCAGCACACATAAGGGGGATTACCAACAGACCCCTGGCAGTCTTCAAGCTGGCACTGGACAAGCACCTAAAGTCAGTTCCGGATCAGCCGGGCTGTGGCTCGTATGTTGGTTTGCGTGCAGCCAGCAGCAACAGCCTGGTTGATCAGGCTCTGATCCACCAGGAGGCCTGGTCTCAGACCGGGCCGCGGGGGCGTTGACCCCCGGAACTCTCTCCAGATACTCCAGATACATTAACTAACTCACCCACGTACTCATAAGTCACCAATGGGAATAAGTCACTTTGATTTTTTGGGGGGTTATCCAAAGTTCTCTACACATATGCCGCTTTGTATGATAATCTGTGTAACAGTATTTGTGTATACCTGAATAAACTTACGTATTCTCCCTCACCCACATACTCTCCCTCCCCCACACACTCTTCCGCGCCCACACACTCTCCCGCACCCACATTCCCTCACTCACGTCTTGACTCACATTAAGTTTGCTTTTCCTGGTATCAGTGATGAAAATAATGTAGTGTTCCTGTTTGCTTCTCGCAGTTGTCCCTTTATTAATTAAAAGAAAACGAATATTGCGCAATAAAAGAAAACGAGTAGTAATAAATATATATTATTGGCTAGTGTAAATATTAAGTGTAAACGTTATCAACACTTGTCTTTTTTGTAAATGATGTTTGACCAATCATTTACATCTAGTGAAGGGTATATTTGTCAGAGGCACTTATTGATAGACACTTGGCCTGTTCTGTGTTCGTATATTTGAATGTGTGTTCACCTAGTTGTGGCTACAGGGGTCGATACACAGCTCCTGGCCCCGCCTCTTCACTGGTCGTTATTGTGTGTTTGTGTGAATATGTGTGCGTATCTGTGTATCTGTGCGTGATTGTGGGTATGTGTTTGTGAGTGTGTGAGTGTACTCACCAAATATGTGGTTGCAGAGGTCGATTCATAGCTCCTGGCCCCTCGTGTGTATGTGTTCTTTGCCTTTCTTCGTATAGATAACACTGTCACCTGTGGGTGGCCATCCTTAACAGGCTTAAGCATTACCCTTAACCTCATTAGTGTTATCTTCAGAGAAACATCGTCAGTGTTATCATCAGCGAAACATCATCAGCGTTATCATCAGCTAAACATCATCAGTGTTATCATCAGCTAAACATCATCAGTGTTATCATCAGCTAAACATCATCAGTGTTATCATCAGCTAAACATCATCAGCGTTATCATCAGCTAAACATCATCAGTGTTATCATCAACTAAACATCATCAGTGTTATCATCAGCTAAACATCATCAGTGTTATCATCAGCTAAACATCATCAGTGTTATCATCAGCTAAACATCATCAGTGTTATCATCAGCTAAACATCACCAGTGTTATCATCAGCTAAACATCACCAGTGTTATCATCAGCTAAACATCACCAGTGTTATCATCAGCTAAACATCATCAGTGTTATCATCAGCTAAACATCATCAGTGTTATCATCAGCTATACATCACCAGTGTTATCATCAGCTAAACATCATCAGTGTTATCATCAGCTAAACATCATCAGTGTTATCATCAGCTAAACATCACCAGTGTTATCATCAGCTAAACATCACCAGTGTTATCATCAGCTAAACATCATCAGTGTTATCATCAGCTAAACATCATCAGTGTTATCATCAGCTAAACATCATCAGTGTTATCATCAGCTAAACATCACCAGTGTTATCATCAGCTAAACATCATCAGTGTTATCATCAGCTAAACATCACCAGTGTTATCATCAGCTAAACATCATCAGTGTTATCATCAGCTAAACATCATCAGTGTTATCATCAGCTAAACATCATCAGTGTTATCATCAGCTAAACATCATCAGTGTTATCATCAGCTAAACATCATCAGCGTTATCATCAGCTAAACATCATCAGTGTTATCATCAGCTAAACATCACCAGTGTTATCATCAGCTAAACATCACCAGTGTTATCATCAGCTAAACATCACCAGTGTTATCATCAGCTAAACATCACCAGTGTTATCATCAGCTAAACATCACCAGTGTTATCATCAGCTAAACATCATCAGTGTTATCATCAGCTAAACATCATCAGTGTTATCATCAGCTAAACATCATCAGTGTTATCATCAGCTAAACATCACCAGTGTTATCATCAGCTAAACATCATCAGTGTTATCATCAGCTAAACATCACCAGTGTTATCATCAGCTAAACATCACCAGTGTTATCATCAGCTAAACATCATCAGTGTTATCATCAGCTAAACATCATCAGTGTTATCATCAGCTAAACATCACCAGTGTTATCATCAGCTATACATCATCCCATTGGAATTTCTTGACTGGGAATTTAGAATCATACGACTTCTTAGAAGTAGTTCAGGATTGTTATTTGAAGCAGTTTGTGACAGAACCTACAAGGGGTAATAACCTGCTTGACTTAGTTCTGGCAAACAATGAATCCCTTGTTAATAATTTAGAAGTTTCAGAGGAACTGGGCACTAGCGACCACAAATCAATTACATTTAGAATTGAATGGAAGTATGATAGTAGGGATAACTCAGTAACAGTCCCAGATTTTCGCTTAGCAGATTACGATGGGCTTAGAGAACACTTATCATCTGTTGACTGGGTAACGAAGAGAGCTATCAATATGACAGTTTTCTGAGCACAATACATGCTGCTCAAAGAACGTTTATCCCTTACAAGGAAATTAGATCAAATAGAAATGACCCAAAATGGATGAATAATAGGCTGAAATATCTACTAGGGCATAAGAAAGGAATTTATAGGCGTATCAAAAGAGGCGAGGGTCATCTTATGAATCAGTATATTGACATTAAGAGGGACATTAAAAAGGGGATAAGAAAAACTAAAAGGGACTATGAAATTAAAGTTGCTAGGGATTCTAAAACTAACCCAAAAAGTTTTTTCCAGGTCTATAGAACAAAAGTCAGAGATAAGATAGGTCCCCTTAAAAATAACTATGGGCATCTTACTGACAAAGAGAATGAAATGTGCTCGATTTTAAATAATTATTTTCTCTCGGTTTTTACACAGGAAGACACTAAAGGGACTATGAAATTAAAGTTGCTAGGGATTCTAAAACTAACCCAAAAAGTTTTTTCCAGGTATATAGAACAAAAGTCAGAGATAAGATAGGTTCCCTTAAAAATAACTATGGACATCTTACTGACAAAGAGAATGAAATGTGCTCGATTTTAAATAATTATTTTCTCTCGGTTTTTACACAGGAAGACACTAATAATATTCTGAACCATTCATCTACAAATCTGCCAGACACTGCAACTTCTTGGGATCTTAATACTTAGGAATTCTTCGCTTGCCTAATTCTTGGGCACGACCTACTTCCACATTGAACAAATGTGACACGACCTATGACTGCTGCACCTCTCCTGCCATACGGTTTATAAGCTGCTTCTCCGCTGATATGCCGTATTCTATTCAAGATTGATGGACTGAACACATCGACTCAAGGTTGAGGGACTGATTACCTCATTCTCCTCCTGTTCTTCAAGTTTCTCCTACGTATGGACTGATGAAGCCACTGTGTGGGGAAACGTTTCCTCAATAAAGATACCCAAGAGTTGCACATGTGTCTAATTTATCAACATGCCGGTTCTCTGAACCATTCATCTACAAATAATATTCCGGTAATTAATTTTTATAGTGGGCCAGAAGATAAATTATGTAACATCACAGTCACTAGTGAAATGGTTGTGAAGCAGATAGACCGACTGAAGCAAAATAAGTCACCGGGTCCTGATGAGGTTTTTTCAAGGGTTCTGAAGGAATGCAAAATGGAAGTCTGTGAACCATTAACTAATATTTTTAATTTATCTCTTCAAACAGGTGTAGTGTCTGATATGTGGAAGATGGCTAATGTAATTCCTATTTTTAAAACAGGGGACAAGTCGTTACCATCAAATTACCGCCCAATAAGCCTGACCTCAATTGTAGGCAAATTAGTAGAGTCAATTATAGCTGAGATTATAAGAAGCCATCTCGATAAGCATAGCTTGATTAATGATACTCAGCATGGATTCACAAGAGGCCGGTCTTGTCTAACTAATTTATTAACTTTCTTCAGTAAAGCTTTTGAGGCTGTTGACCACGATAAAGAATTTGATATTATTTACTTAGATTTTAGTAAGGCATTTGATAGAGTTCCGCACCAAAGACTGTTGAAGAAAGTAGCAGCTCATGGCATTGGGGGAAGGGTGCTCTCGTGGATCGAATCATGGCTCACAGACAGGAAGCAAAGAGTGTCCATAAATGGGGTTAAATCCGAGTGGGGATCAGTAACAAGTGGCGTTCCACAGGGATCAGTCTTGGGCCCGTTGTTGTTTATAAGATAAGATAAGATAAGATTTCGTTCGGATTTTTAACCCCGGAGGGTTAGCCACCCAGGATAACCCAAGAAAGTCAGTGCGTCATCGAGGACTGTCTAACTTATTTCCATTGGGGTCCTTAATCTTGTCCCCCAGGATGCGACCCACACCAGTCGACTAACACCCAGGTACCTATTTGCTGCTAGGTGAACAGGACAATAGGTGTAAGGAAACGTGTCGGAATTTCCACCCGCCGGGAATCGAACCGGGCCCTCCATGTGTGAAGCGGGAGCTTTAGCCACCAGACGAAGGATGAAGGAATTACTAGTGATATGAGGAAATTCGCCGATGACACATAAGAACATAAGAAAGGAGGAACACTGCAGCAGGCCTGTTGGCCCATACTAGGCAGGTCCTTTACAATTCATCCCACTAACAAAACATTTGCCCAACCCAATTTTCAATGCTACCCAAGAAATAAGCTCTGGTATGAAAGTCCCACTCAAATCCAACCCTTCCCACTCATGTACTTATCCAACCTAAATCTGAAACTACCCAAAGTCCTAGCCTCAATAACCCAACTAGGTAGACTGTTCCACTCATCAACTACCCTATTTCCAAACCAATACTTTCCTATGTCCTTTCTAAATCTAAACTTATCTAATTTAAATCCATTACTGCGGGTTCTCTCTTGGAGAGATATCCTCAAGACCTTGTTAATATCCCCTTTATTAATACCTATCTTCCACTTATACACTTCGATCAGGTCTCCCCTCATTCTTCGTCTAACAAGTGAATGTAACTTAAGAGTCTTCAATCTTTCTTCATAAGGAAGATTTCTAATGCTATGTATTAATTTAGTCATCCTACGCTGAATGTTTTCTAACGAATTTATGTCCATTTTGTAATATGGAGACCAGAATTGAGCTGCATAATCTAGGTTTGGATAGAATTTTCAGAGGGGCATGAAAAATTAATTTTAGGTGTGATATACCGTCCCCCAAATTTAGATAGGGACCAGGGGAGACTACTATGGGAGGAAATTGCTAGGGCCACAAGGCACGATAATGTAGTAATTCTAGGAGACTTTAACTTTAGTCATATTGATTGGAATTTCTTTACTGGGAATTTAGAATCATACGATTTCTTAGAAGTAGTTCAGGATTGTTTTTTGAAGCAGTTTGTGACAGAACCTACAAGGGGAAATAACCTGCTTGACTTAGTTCTGGCAAACAATGAATCCCTTGTTAATAATTTAGAAGTTTCAGAGGAACTGGGTGCTAGCGACCACAAATCAATTACATTTAGAATTGAATGGAAGTATGATAGTAGGGATAACTCAGTAACAGTCCCAGATTTTCGCTTAGCAGATTACGATGGGCTTAGAGAACACTTATCATCTGTTGACTGGGGTAACGAAGAGAGCTATCAATATGACAGTTTTCTGAACACAATACATGCTGCTCAAAGAACGTTTATCCCTTATAAGGAAATTAGATCAAATAGAAATGATCCTAAATGGATGAATAATAGGCTGAAATATCTACTAGGGCTTAAGAAAGGAATTTATAGGCGTATCAAAAGAGGCGAGGGTCATCTTATGAATCAGTATATTGACATTAAGAGGGACATTAAAAAGGGGATAAGAAAAGCTAAAAGGGACTATGAAATTAAAGTTGCTAGGGATTCTAAAACTAATCCAAAAAGTTTTTTCCAGGTATATAGAACAAAAGTCAGAGATAAGATAGGTCCCCTTAAAAATAACTATGGGCATCTTACTGACAAAGAGAATGAAATGTGCTCGATTTTAAATAATTATTTTCTCTCGGTTTTTACACAGGAAGACACTAATAATATTCCGGTAATTAATTTTTATAGTGGATCAGAAGAAGATAAATTATGTAACATCACAGTCACTAGTGAAATGGTTGCGAAGCAGATAGACCGACTGAAGCAAAATAAGTCACCGGGTCCTGATGAGGTTTTTTCAAGGGTTCTTAAGGAATGCAAAATGGAAGTCTGTGAACCATTAACTAATATTTTTAATTTATCTCTTCAAACAGGTGTAGTGTCTGATATGTGGAAGATGGCTAATGTAATTCCTATTTTTAAAACAGGGGACAAGTCGTTACCGTCAAATTACCGCCCAATAAGCCTGACCTCAATTGTAGGCAAGTTGCTAGAGTCAATTATAGCTGAGATTATAAGAAGCCATCTCGATAAGCATAGCTTGATTAATGATACTCAGCATGGATTCACAAGAGGCCGGTCTTGTCTAACTAATTTATTAACTTTCTTCAGTAAAGCTTTTGAGGCTGTTGACCACGATAAAGAATTTGATATTGTTTACTTAGATTTTAGTAAGGCATTTGATAGAGTTCCGCACCAAAGACTGTTGAAGAAAGTAGCAGCTCATGGCATTGGGGGGAGGGTGCTCTCGTGGATCGAGTCATGGCTCACAGACAGGAAGCAGAGAGTGTCCATAAATGGGGTTAAATCCGAGTGGGGATCAGTAACAAGTGGCGTTCCACAGGGATCAGTCTTGGGCCCGTTGTTGTTTATAATATATATCAATGATCTTGATGAAGGAATTGCTAGTGATATGAGCAAATTCGCCGATGACACGAAGATAGGTAGGATAATTGATTCAAACGTAGATGTTAGGGAACTTCAGGAGGATTTAGACAAACTCTACTCTTGGTCAGAAAAGTGGCAGATGCAGTTCAATGTGGATAAATGCAAGGTTCTGAAGCTCGGGAGTGTCTATAACCCTAGCACTTATAAGTTAAATAATGTAGAACTTAGCCATACAGATTGCGAAAAGGACTTAGGGGTTATGGTAAGCAGCAACCTTAAACCAAGACAGCAATGCCTAAGCGTACGTAATAAGGCAAATAGATTACTGGGATTTATATCAAGAAGTGTAAGCAACAGAAGTCCAGAGGTCATACTGCAGCTTTATACATCATTAGTAAGGCCTCACCTAGATTATGCAGCTCAATTCTGGTCTCCATATTACAGAATGGACATAAATTCGTTAGAAAACATTCAGCGTAGGATGACTAAACTAATACATAGCATTAGAAATCTTCCTTATGAAGAAAGATTGAAGACTCTTAAGTTACATTCACTTGTTAGACGAAGAATGAGGGGAGACCTGATCGAAGTGTATAAGTGGAAGATAGGTATTAATAAAGGGGATATTAACAAGGTCTTGAGGATATCTCTCCAAGAGAGAACCCGCAGTAATGGATTTAAATTAGATAAGTTTAGATTTAGAAAGGACATAGGAAAGTATTGGTTTGGAAATAGGGTAGTTGATGAGTGGAACAGTCTACCTAGTTGGGTTATTGAGGCTAGGACTTTGTGTAGTTTCAAATTTAGGTTGGATAAATACATGAGTGGGAAGGGTTGGATTTGAGAGGGACTTGCACATCAGAGCTTATTTCTTGGGTAGCATTGAAAATTGGGTTGGTCAAATGTTTGTTAGTGGGATGAATTCTAAAGGACCTGCCTAGTATGGGCCAACAGGCCTGCTGCAGTGTTCCTCCTTTCTTATGTTCTTATGTTCTTATGTTCTTATCAGTCCCTCAACCTTGAGTCGATGTGTTCAGTCCATCAATCTTGAATAGAATACGGCATATCAGCGGAGTGGTGACGTGTACTTAGCTCTGTGTAGACCTGTTTGTGTGCTCTCTGTGAATCTGAACCAGGATGCCCTCTCTTGAGCAGCTTTACCAGCAGCTGAGAGAAGAACTCAGAGTTGCTAAACTGGAGATACGGCGATTAACGGAGGAGAACAAGAGGATTAGTAGTAATCCTCCTGTTGTGAGTCCCCAGGTTAAGAGGGGAGCTTGGTCAGTGGCTGGGCAACATGGAACCAAGCTGAAGATTAAGAAAACGGTTGGAGAGGCAGAAACAACGAGAAACCAGAAGACTGCCGTGGAAACTTCCAACTCATTCTCGGTGCTACCTGACGAATGTGAGTGTTCTACTGGGAATGCCACAACGAGCACCAAGGAAGCATTGGCAGATGTGAGTGAGACATCCCTAGAAACCCCAATGAAGACCATCGAGAACGTCATGACGAATTCTACAAGTGGTGTAATGCTACCTGGCGAATGTGAGTTGACTACTCGGAGCATCACTACGGACGACGCCAAGGAAGGTAAAAACATTGTTGTTGTTGGGGATAGCCAGATTAGGTACATGGATAGGGCATTCTGTTTGAAGGATAGGAGTAGGAGGCAGAGAGTGTGTTTTCCTGGGGCGGGGATGAAGGATATTGTTAGCCGTCTGGATGACATCATGAGAGGTAATGGGAGCAATCCTATTATCTGTCTCAGTGCTGGAGGCAACGATGTTGGAAGACGTAGGAGTGAGGACCTGATTAGCAGGTATAGGTCAGCAATAGAGATAATTAGGAGGAAGGGTGGGAAACCTGTCATATGTGGCATTTTGCCAAGGAGAGGAGTTGGAAATGAATGGTTGTCCAGAGCAATTGGTGTCAATTGCTGGCTGGACAAATACTGTAAGGAAAATGCAGTAACATTCATTGACAACTGGGACCTCTTCTATGGCAGAAATGACATGTATGCCAGGGATGGGGTTCACTTGTCTAGGTGTGGGGTGGGAGCACTGGCCAACGCAGTGGAGGGAGCTGTTAGGTCTTTAAACTAGGAATAGTTAGTGGTATGGGTTTTGGCGGGAAAACTGTGAAGTCGCAGGGTAGTAACATGAGTACTAGGAGAACTAGTAATAGGCAAAATGAGGAGGATATTGGAAAGCCAGTGGCACTAATTGACAATGACAGTAATAGGTTTAGTGGAATAACAGAAAGGAGCAGGAAGGGTAAAGAGATAGGAGGGTCATTAAATATTTATTACACAAATAGTCGCAGTGCTAGGAATAAGATGGACGAGTTGAGACTAGTTGCTAGTGCAGGTAACATAGATGTATTTGCCATTACTGAGACGTGGTTTAATTCAAAAAGTCGGGACATGCCTGCAGAATGTCACATTCAGGGTTTTAAATTGTTCCAAGTAGATAGAAGTATCGGGAAGGGGGGTGGGGTGGCATTGTATGTCCGAGATCGCTTGAACTGTTGCATAAAAACGGGTATTAAGTCTGAAGTAACACATACAGAGTCTGTTTGGATAGAATTTTCAGAGGGGCATGAAAAATTAATTTTAGGTGTGATATACCGTCCCCCAAATTTAGATAGGGACCAGGGAAGACTACTATGGGAGGAAATTGTTAGGGCCACAAGGCACGATAATGTAGTAATTCTAGGAGACTTTAACTTTAGTCATATTGATTGGAATTTCTTGACTGGGAATTTAGAATCACACGATTTCTTAGAAGTAGTTCAGGATTGTTTTTTGAAGCAGTTTGTGACAGAACCTACAAGGGGTAATAACCTGCTTGACTTAGTTCTGGCAAACAATGAATCCCTTGTTAATAATTTAGAAGTTTCAGAGGAACTGGGTGCTAGCGACCACAAATCAATTACATGTAGAATTGAATGGAAGTATGATAGTAGGGATAACTCAGTAACAGTCCCAGATTTTCGCTTAGCAGATTACGATGGGCTTAGAGAACACTTATCATCTGTTGACTGGGGTAACGAAGAGAGCTATCAATATGACAGTTTTCTGAACACAATACATGCTGCTCAAAGAACGTTTATCCCTTATAAGGAAATTAGATCAAATAGAAATGACCCAAAATGGATGAATAATAGGCTGAAATATCTACTAGGGCATAAGAAAGGAATTTATAGGCGTATCAAAAGAGGCGAGGGTCATCTTATGAATCAGTATATTGACATTAAGAGGGACATTAAAAAGGGGATAAGAAAAGCTAAAAGGGACTATGAAATTAAAGTTGCTAGGGATTCTAAAACTAACCCAAAAAGTTTTTTCCAGGTCTATAGAACAAAAGTCAGAGATAAGATAGGTCCCCTTAAAAATAACTATGGGCATCTTACTGACAAAGAGAATGAAATGTGCTCGATTTTAAATAATTATTTTCTCTCGGTTTTTACACAGGAAGACACTAATAATATTCCGGTAATTAATTTTTATAGTGGATCAGAAGAAGATAAATTATGTAACATCACAGTCACTAGTGAAATGGTTGTGAAGCAGATAGACAGACTGAAGCAAAATAAGTCACCGGGTCCTGATGAGGTTTTTTCAAGGGTTCTAAAGGAATGCAAAATGGAAGTCTGTGAACCATTAACTAATATTTTTAATTTATCTCTTCAAACAGGTGCAGTGTCTGATATGTGGAAGATGGCTAATGTAATTCCTATTTTTAAAACAGGGGACAAGTCTTTACCGTCAAATTACCGCCCAATAAGCCTGACCTCAATTGTAGGCAAATTACTAGAGTCAATTATAGCTGAGATTATAAGAAGCCATCTCGATAAGCATAGCTTGATTAATGATACTCAGCATGGATTCACAAGAGGCCGGTCTTGTCTAACTAATTTATTAACTTTCTTCAGTAAAGCTTTTGAGGCTGTTGACCACAATAAAGAATTTGATATTATTTACTTAGATTTTAGTAAGGCATTTGATAGAGTTCCGCACCAAAGACTGTTGAAGAAAGTAGCAGCTCATGGCATTGGGGGAAGGGTGCTCTCGTGGATCGAATCATGGCTCACAGACAGGAAGCAAAGAGTGTCCATAAATGGGGTTAAATCCGAGTGGGGATCAGTAACAAGTGGCGTTCCACAGGGATCAGTCTTGGGCCCGTTGCTGTTTATAATATATATCAATGATCTTGATGAAGGAATTACTAGTGATATGAGCAAATTCGCCGATGACACGAAGATAGGTAGGATAATTGATTCAAACGTAGATGTTAGGGAACTTCAGGAGGATTTAGACAAGCTCTGCTCTTGGTCGGAGGAGTGGCAGATGCAGTTCAATGTGGATAAATGCAAGGTTCTGAAGCTCGGGAGTGTCCATAACCCTAGCACTTATAAGTTAAATAATGTAGAACTTAACCATACAGATTGCGAAAAGGACTTGGGGGTTATGGTAAGCAGCAACCTTAAACCAAGACAGCAATGCCTAAGCGTACGTAATAAGGCAAATAGATTACTGGGATTTATATCAAGAAGTGTAAGCAACAGAAGTCCAGAGGTCATACTGCAGCTTTATACATCATTAGTAAGGCCTCACCTAGATTATGCAGCTCAATTCTGGTCTCCATATTACAGAATGGACATAAATTCGTTAGAAAACATTCAGTGTAGGATGACTAAATTAATACATAGCATTAGAAATCTTCCTTATGAAGAAAGATTGAAGACTCTTAAGTTACATTCACTTGTTAGACGAAGAATGAGGGGAGACCTGATCGAAGTGTATAAGTGGAAGATAGGTATTAATAAAGGGGATATTAACAAGGTCTTGAGGATATCTCTCCAAGAGAGAACCCGCAGTAATGGATTTAAATTAGACAAGTTTAGATTTAGAAAGGACATAGGAAAGTATTGGTTTGGAAATAGGGTAGTAGATGAGTGGAACAGTCTACCTAGTTGGGTTATTGAGGCTAGGACTTTGGGTAGTTTCAAATTTAGGTTGGATAAATACATGAGTGGGATGGGTTGGATTTGATTGGGAGTTGCACATCAGAGCTTATTTCTTGGGTAGCATTGAAAATTGGGTAGGTCAAATGTTTGTTAGTGGGATGAATTGTAAAGGACCTGCCTAGTATGGGCCAACAGGCCTGCTGCAGTGTTCCTCCTTTCTTATGTTCTTATGTTCTTATGAGAAGCAGCTTATAAACCGTATGGCAGGAGAGGTGCAGCAGTCATAGGTAGTGTCACATTTGTTCAATGTGGAAGTAGGTCGTGCCCAAGAATTAGGCAAGCGAAGAATTCCTAAGTATTAAGATCCCAAGAAGTTGCAGTGTCTGGCAGATTTGTAGATGAATGGTTCAGAGAACCGACATGTTGATAAATTAGACACATGAGCAACTCTTGGGAATGAACATTAAAATGGTATAAAATACCGACAGGTTGTTAGGTAAGACACATATGCAACAGTTAGGTATCTTTATTATGAAACGTTTCGCCTAAACAGTAGGCTTCTTCAGTCAAGTACAGAAAAGTTGATAGAAGCAGAAGATACTTGAAGACGATGTAATCAGTCCATCACCCTTAAACTTTTGAGGTGGTCAGTCCCTCAGTCTGGAGAAGAGCATTGTTCCATAGTATGAAACAATATGGAGAAGAAGTGACAGGATGGAGCTTTTTATAGCGCCAAGAGGTGAGACGTAGGTCACTAGGAGAGGTAACAACTCAGATGTTGAAAGGTCAGGTCCCTCTCAAATCCAGCCGCTGGATTTGAGAGGGACCTGACCTCTCAACATCTGAGTTCTTACCTCTCCTAGTGGCCTACGTCTCACCTCTTGGCGCTATAAAAGCTCCATCCTGTCACTTCATCTCCATATTGTTTCATACTATGGAACAATGCTCTTCTCCAGACTGAGGGACTGACCACCTCAAAACTTTAAGGGTGATGGACTGATTACATCGTCTTCAAGTATCTTCTGCTTCTATCAACTTTTCTGTACTTGACTGAAGAAGCCTACTGTGTAGGCGAAACGTTTCATAATAAAGATACCTAACTGTTGCATATGTGTCTTACCTAACAACTCTTGGGAATCTTTATTGAGGAAACGTTTCGCCACACAGTGGCTTCATCAGTCCATACGTAGGACAAACGTAGTCTTTTTCACATTCTGTATGACCAAGCTCTACTTCACCTAGATTATAGCTTCGAGGGTTATTTTCATTACCAAGGGCAAGTACCTTACACTTATCCACATTAAACTTCATCTGCCATTTTTCAGACCAAGACATTAATTTGTTCAAATCGTCCTGGAGTTCATTGATATCCTCCTCAGAGTGAATTATACGGCCTATCTTTGTATCATCAGCAAACTTACTCATGTCACTAGTAATCCCTTCATCAAGGTCATTAATGTAAATTATGAACAAGAGAGGCCCTAAAACTGATCCTTGTGGAATGCCACTAGTGACTAATCCCCATTCAGATTTCACTCCATTAATGGTAACTCTCTGCTTTCTATTGGGAAGCCATGCCTCAATCCATGCTAGAACTTTACATCCTATACCATGAGCTGCCACTTTTCTTAAGAGTCTCTTGTGAGGTACTCTGTCGAAGGCTTTACTAAAATCCAAATAAACAATATCATATTCCTTATCACTGTCAACTGCCTCAAATGTTCTATTGAAGAACGTCAGTAAGTTTGTCAGGCAGGAACGACCTCTCGTGAATCCATGCTGAGATTCATTTATCAAGTTATGCTCTTCAAGGTGACTTCTGATAATGTCAGCTATAATTGATTCTAATAACTTGCCCACTATAGATGTCAGGCTTATTGGACGGTAATTTGAAGGAGTGGACTTATCCCCTGACTTGAATATAGGAACCACATTAGCCATCTTCCACAACTCTGGCACAACACTGGTAAGGATGGACGCATTGAATACACTCGTTAATGGCTGACTAAGCTCCATCTTGCATTCCTTAAGTACCCTTGAAAACAACTCATCGGGTCCCGGGGACTTATTTTGTTTCAGTTTGTCTATCTGTTTAATAACCATGTCCCTCGTGACATTAATATTAGTTAACTTAAATTCATCAGGAACTAAATAATTGTTAATTACTGGAATCTCATTTACATCTTCCTGTGTAAAAACTGACAAAAAATAGTCATTAAATAAGGAACACATTTCCAGTTCATTATCCGTCAGCTGTCCATTCCCAGATTTCAGAGGTCCTACTTTTTCCTTCACCTTCGTCCTATACACTTGAAAGAACCCCTTTGGATTAGTCTTTGATTCATTAGCAACTCTAATTTCATAGTCACGTTTAGCCTTTCTAATCGCCTTTTTTACTTCTCTTTTAAGCTGAACATATTGGTCAGTAAGGTTAACCTCTCCTCTTCTGATGCGCCTATAAATTCCCCTTTTCTTCCCTAATAGATGCTTTAGCCTCCTGTTAACCCATTTGGGATCGTTATTATTAGACCTAATTTCTCTCTGGGGAATGTATATACTCTGGGCACTGTGTACATTATTAAGAAAACAATCATAAAAGCAGATCCCTTCATATTCATAAGTATGATTATCGTCAATAAAATCATTAGCTAAATAACCCCAATCAAGATTAGACAGATGTTCCCTAAGTCCATTATAATCGGCAGAACGAAAATCAGGGATTTTTACTGTATTATCATTATTCTTGCATTCCCAATTAATGCTAAAGGTGATGGATTTGTGATCACTTGCGCCAAGCTCTTCAGTGATCTCCAGATTATTCACGAGTGTTTCCTTATTTGACAAGACTAGGTCTAGCAAATTATTACCCCTGGTAGGCTCAGTTACACTCTGTTTCAGAAAACAGTCCTGAACTGTTTCCATGAAGTCACTGGACTCTAGATTACCTGTCAAAGAATTCCAGTCAATTTGCCTAAAGTTAAAGTCCCCTACTATGACTATGTTACTGTGTCCAGAAGCCCTAACAATTTCGTCCCAAAGAAGTCTCCCTCTATCGTGATCCAAGCCTGGAGGTCGGTATATTACACCTAGAATTAGTTTTTCTTGACCCTCCACGAACTTTACCCAAACAGACTCTGTTACTGCTCCATCTATTTTTATACCTGTTTTTATGCAACAATTAATATTTTCTCGAACATACAATGCAACTCCTCCCCCCTTCCCATTACATCTATCCACATTAAACAACTTAAATCCCTGAATATTACACTCAGCAGTCATATCCCGACTCTTTAAATCATACCACGTTTCAGTTAATGCAATGATATCAAAGTTCCCAGCACATGCTACCAAACGTAGTTCATTAATTTTATTTCTTGCACTTCGACTGTTAGCATAAAATACCATCATATGTTTTTTTCTTCTGCACATTTTTCCTATTCATCTTTGTTTTTACACAATTTCTGAAATTATCATTACCCAGAGTTACTCCATGACAGTTACTATTAAGATTCTTAATATCAGAGCATAAGTCAATATATCCATACTCATTATTAATAATTTCTAAACCCATACCTCTAACTAATCCTAGTTTAAAGTCCTAACAACCCCCTCAACTGAGTTAGCAAGAAAACCCACACCTGCCCTGGATAAGTGAACCCCATCCCTGGCATACATGTCATTTCGGCCATAGAAGTTGTCCCAGTTGTCAATGAATGGTACTGCATTATCCTTACAGTGTTTATCCAGCCAACAATTAATACCAATTGCTCTGGACAACCATTCATTACCAACACCTCTTCTTGGCAAAATGCCACATATAACAGGGTGCCCCCCCTTCTTCCTAATCATGTCTATAGCTGTCCTGAACTTTCTAACTAAATCCTCACTTCTACACTTGCCTACATCATTGCCTCCAGCACTGAGGCAAATAATAGGATTGATCCCATTACCGTTCATGATGTTGTCAAGCCGGCTAACAATGTCCTCCATCCCAGCCCCAGGAAAGCATACCCTTTGTCTCCTACTCCTGTCCTTCAAGCAGAATGCCCTATCCATGTATCTAACCTGGCTATCCCCAACAGCAACAATATTCTTACCTTCCTTGTTGTCGTTCGTCGTGACGATCCCAGTAGTAGACTCACATTCGTCGGGTAGCACCGAGAATGCGTTGGAGGTTTCCACGGGAGTTTCCACAGCAGTCTCTTTCTTCTTCATCGTTTCTGACTTTCCATTCGTCTTCTTGATCGTCAACTTCGTCGTCCCCTGCTGTCCAGCCACTGACCACGATCCCTTCTTGACCTGAGGACTCGAAACAGGAGGACTACTACGAATCCTCTTGTTTTCCTCGGTCAATCGCCGTATCTCCATCTTCGCTGCCCTCAATTCTTCCTTAAGTTGCTGGTAAAGTTGCTCGATGGAGGGCATCTTGGTTCAGTCCACGGGAGCAAACAAGACACTTCTTCACGAACAGTTCAAGCGATCTCGGACATACAGTGCCACCCCACCCCCCTTTCCGATACTTCTATCTACTTGGAACAATTTAAAACCCTGAATGTGACATTCTGCAGGCATGTCCCGACTTTTTGAATTAAACCACGTCTCAGTAATGACAAATACATCTATGTTACCTGCACTAGCAACTAGTCTCAACTCGTCCATCTTATTCCTAGCACTGCGACTATTTGTGTAATAAATACTTAAAGACCCTCCTCTCTCTTTACCCTTCCTGCTCCTTTCTGTTATTCCACTAAACCTATTACTGTCCTTGTCAAATAGTGCCACTGGCTTTCCAATATCCACCTTATTTTGCCTATTACTAGTTCTCCTAGTACTCATATTACTACCCTGAGACTTCACAGTTTTCCCACAAAAACCCATACCACTAACCATTCCTAGTTTAAAGACCTAACAGCTCCCTCCACTGCGTTGGCCAGTGCTCCCACCCCACACCTAGATAAGTGAACCCCATCCCTGGCATACATGTCATTTCTGCCATAGAAGAGGTCCCAGTTGTCAATGAATGTTACTGCATTTTCCTTACAATATTTGTCCAGCCAGCAATTGACACCAATTGCTCTGGTCAACCATTCATTTCCAACTCCTCTCCTTGGCAAAATGCCACATATGACAGGTTTCCCACCCTTCCTCCTAATTATCTCTATTGCTGACCTATACCTGCTAATCAGGTCCTCACTCCTATGTCTGCCAACATCGTTGCCTCCACCACTGAGACAGATAATAGGATTGCTCCCATTACCTCTCCTGATGTCATCCAGATGGCTAACAATATCTTTCATCCCAGCCCCAGGAAAACACACTCTCTGCCTCCTACTCCTATCCTTCAAGCAGAATGCCCTATCCATGTACCTAATCTGGCTATCCCCAACAACAACAATGTTTTTACCTTCCTTGGCGTCGTCCGTCGTGATGCTCCGAGTAGTCGACTCACATTCGCCAGGTAGCATTACACCACTTGTAGAATTCGTCAAGACGTTCTCGATGGTCTTCGGTGGGGTTTCTAGGGATGTCTCACTCACGTCTGCCAATGCTTCTTTGGTGCTCGTTGTGGCATTCCCAGTAGAACACTCACATTCGTCAGGTAGCACCGAGAATGGGTTGGAAGTTTCCACGGTAGTCTTCTGGTTTCTCGTTGTTTCTGCCTCTCCAACCGTTTTCTTGATCTTCAGCTTGGTTCCATGTTGCCCGGCCACTGACCAAGCTCCCCTCTTAACCTGGGGACTCACAACAGGAGGATTACTACGAATCCTCTTGTTCTCCTCCGTTAATCGCCGTATCTTTATCTTAGCAACTCTGAGCTCTTCTCTCAGCTGCTGGTAAAGTTGCTCAAGAGAGGGCATCCTGGTTCAGATTCACAGAGAGCACACAAACAGGTCTTCACAGAGCTAAGTACACGTCACCACTGAGCTAAGTACACGTCACCACTGGGCCAACAGGCCTGCTGCAGTGTTCCTCCTTTCTTATGTTCTTATGTTATCAGCTAAACATCAGTGTTATCATCAGCTAAAAATCAGTGTTATCATCAGCTATACATCATCAGTGTTATCATCAGCTAAACATCATGAGTGTTATCATCAGCTAAACATGGTCAGTGTTATCATCAGTGAGAGTGTTATCAACGGTGTCGTCACCAACAGGTATAATAATTCCACACTGATGGCCGCTTGAAGACTATACATAATTCTACCGCTTTCACTCTCCTTGTATCCAATAAACACCATGAAATTTTCCCGGCCTCAGCTACTCATGACTAGTCAGGAATGAAGTGAGATATTTCTCTCACTCTGGCCAGGGGTAAGACATGTAAGACTCGTTATACCTGCTGCCACAGTTCACCTAGCAGTAAATATAAATAAATAAAGTTTATTTCTTTGTAAAGGTTACAATGTGTAATTACAATTTTGATTTGCTAAGTACAAAGATAGCCACTATCATGCCGAGGCATTTCGGGCAAAATAGGTATCTGGGTAGTGGTCGAGTGTTGTTGGTCGCATCCCCAGGATGCAGTAAGATTCGTGTCCTCCATATGCGTCATATATATCAGTGGTATATAATATCGATAGTATGAAGACACTTGTACAATATCTGGGTATCCTTATTTGTAAACGTTTCACCATCAAGTGCATATAACAATACTTATATGGACATAATATGAGAATTGTAGAGATATGCATTGATAAAGCTACTGAATGGCGAAACGTCTACAAGATATCCAGATGCTGCACATGTGTCTTATTCTTCATCTTGTCGGTACTGAATACCATGCTTATACAGAATAAAAGATAACCTGATGTTGCGCAGGTGTCATCATTCATAATATAGCAGTTCCTAACACGCGTACTCTTTACCTCTTCACATTGACTCACACTTGACACTGAGATACACACACTCAAGGTCAGAAAATTCAGCTTCCCGACTGACAGGTAAATTCAGGTGTCAGGAGGTTGCTGGGCAGATGTGTAGGCTGTGACGAAGGGTAAGGTGACCAATACTCACAGCAAGGATACCTACGTTGAGGAAGTGTACCAAAAAAAAACACCGGAATTTCTCTTACCTGTATTTGCCACTAGCACTGGCGTCAAGGTTGCAAGATGAGACCAGGAAAGGCGCATTCGTAATGCCCAGGAGAGACTGTGTACTGGAGATCCCCCGTGTGCCCTCTGTGTGTACTGGTTGAGTGGAGATCCCTGTGTATTGATGGAGTGGAGATCCCTGTGTATACTGGTGGAGTGGACATCCCTGTGTGTACTGATGGAGTGGACATTCATGTGTACTGGTGGAGTGGACATCCCTGTGTGTACTGGTGGAGTGGAGATCCCTGTGTATTGGTGAAGTGGGGATCCCTATGTGTACTGGTGGAGTGGAGATCCTTGTGTGTACTGGTAGAGTGAAGATCCCTGTATGTACTGGTCGAGTGGACATCCCTGTGTATTGGTGAAGTGGAGATCCCTGTGTGTGGTTTAGAAAGACACGTATGCAAACACTATAACATATTTATTAGAAAATGTTTCGGTCCTGGGACCTTGATCAAGGTCCCAGGACCGAAACGTTTTCTAATAAATATGTTATAGTGTTTGCTTACGTGTCTTTCTAAACCAACTTGTCGGTATTTATTACCAAGGTTTATACCATCCCTGTGTGTATTGGTGGAGTGCAGATCCCTGTGTGTACTGGTGGAGTGCAGATCCCTGTGTGTACTGGTGGAGTGCAGATCCCTGTGTGTACTGGTGAAACATCCTTGCGGAAGCAAGCAGGGTAAAAGTTTGATGAAAAATAAGCAAGTGCCATGAGAATAAGTCAATACAGGAAGTTTGTGTTGGTCACATAGATGATGTTTGACCAACTCAGAGGAAATACACACCAGCAGGGAAGCTTATTCTTGTTAGTGTTTATATTTTATCATTATTGTTATTATTATTATTAATAATAATAACAGTTGTTATTGTTGCGTGATGAAAATGGTATAAAATGCCAACGAGTTGAAGAGTTAGAGACTTGTGCAACAGTTGGGTATATTAAGAGAGAGAGAGAGAGAGAGAGAGAGAGAGAGAGAGAGAGAGAGAGAGAGAGAGAGAGAGAGAGAGAGAGAGAGAGAGAGAGAGAGAGAGACGATAATAAACTAGGCACGATTAGGGTAACTTGTGACATGGTCCCCAGACAAATAGAGAAATTAAAACCTAACAAATCCCCAGGCCCTGACGAACTGTTTGCAAGGGTTTTAAAGGAATGTAAAGAGAAACTTGGCAAACCTTTAGCTAATCTTTTCAACATATCACTGCAAACTGGTATAGTGCCTGATAAATGGAATATGGCAAATGTAATACCTATTTACAAGGCAGGTGACAGGTCTTTAGCTTCGAACTATAGACCAATAAGCCTTACTTCCATAGTTGGTAAATTTATTGAATCAATAATTGCCGAAGCAATTCGCAGTCATCTTGAAAGGCATAAATCAATCAATCAAGTTTATTCTATATAAGGATTACAATGCGGGGTTTACAGATTTTGAATATTGTGTGGTTTACATGTTTTAAAATACTAATTACAGAGGGGGCTACTAGGACACCTAGCATGGCTAGGCATTTCGGGCAGACTTAGATTAATTCTAAAACTTTAAATTATTACAGATTATGGTATTAAGGCTAAGTGACCACATTATAGTTTGTGAGTTTAGCACTGTGAATGCTTTTGTTTTGGCACAATACATAGTGTCTATATTGGAGTATTGATTAATGAATCTCAACACGGTTTTACAAAGGGGCGTTCCTGTCTTACAAATTTACTAACTTTCTTCACTAGGGTATTTGAGGAGGTAGATCATGGTAATGAATATGATATTGTGTATATTGACTTCAGTAAGGCTTTCTATAGAGTTCCACATCAGAGGCTATTGAGGGAACTTAAGGCACACGGAATAGGAGGAGAAACTTTCATGGGTAGAGGCATGGTTGACAAATAGGCAGCAGAGAGTTTGCATAAATAGGAAGAGATCAGAATGGGGGCACGTCACAAGTGGTGTTCCACAGGGGTCAGTGTTGGGCCCCCTGTTGTTCACAATCTACATAAACGACATAGATGAGGGAATAAATAGCGACATAAGCAAATTTGCTGATGACACCAAAATTTGCTGTCCAATTCATTCTAATGAGGACATTAGAGCACACCAGAATGACTTGAATAGACTGATGCAGTGGTCGGAGAAGTGGCAGATGCAGTTTAATATAGACAAATGCAAAGTTCTAAATGTTGGTCAGGAAAATAACCATGCGACATATAAACTAAATGTAGATCTTAATATTACTAATTGCAAAAAGGATTTAGGAGTTCTGGTTAGCAGTAATCTAAAACCAAGACAACAGTGCATTAGCGTTCACAATAAAGCTAACAGAATCCTTGGTTTCATAGCAAGAAGTATAAATAATAGAAGTCCTCAGGTTGTTCTTCAACTCTGTATCTTTGGTTAGGCATCATTTAGATTATACTGCACAGTTTTGGTCACCGTATTACAGAATGGATATAAATGCACTGGAAAACGTACAAAGAAGGATGACAAAGTTGATCCCATGTATCAGAAATCTTCCCTATGAGGACAGACTAAGGGTCCTGAATCTGCACTCTCTAGAAAGGCGTAGAATTAGGGGGGATGTGATTGAGGTGTATAAATGGAAGACAGAAATTAATAAAGGGGATGTAAATAGCGTGCTAAAAATATCTAACATAGACAGGACTCGCAGCAGTGGTTTTAAATTGGTAAAATTCAGATTCAGGAAGGATATAGGAAAGTACTGGTGTGGTAATAGAGTTGTGGATGAGTGGAACAAACTCCCGAGTACCATCATAGAAACTAAGATGTGTAGTTTTAAAAATAGGTTGGATAAACACATGAGTGGGTGTGGGTGGGTGTGAGTTGAACCTAACTAGCTTGTGCTACTAGGTCGGATGCTGTGCTCCTCCCTAAAGTGACGTGTCTTACCTCACTAGGTCAGTGAGGTCATTAGGTCAGTGGAGGAGAGGAGGAGAATTGGACCTGCCTCGCATAGGCCAGTAGGCCTATTGCAGTGTTCCTTCTTTCTTATGTTCTTATTAACACAGCCACTATCTTCAGCACCGTCACCAGCATCAGCAGTAGCAGCAGCGTGGGCAGCAGCAGCAGCAGCCAAGACTAGGTAACACCTTCACCTGAGGCTCGGGTGTTGGCCTCCTCTCACCTCCACACTACTAAACAAGAACGCTATAAAAAAAAAAAAACTAAGTCTCCCACACCCTAGCATAAATTGCACATATATAAATACATCTGAAAGATAGGACATGTGTGTCTAGTGGAGTTTTTCAAGTATCTCTCTTAGGACCCATGTTACTCCTGATGTATGTGTGTACTGTAAATAATACGCTAGGGATGACTGACTGCTACAGGTGAGTGTTCGGGGGATGACACTAAACGGCTGCGGAGGAAACAGACGGAGAACAACGGTAGACAAGCTAAAGGAAAGGTCAAGCATCTTTCCACTAGAGTTTAGCGTCAGCAAATACTAAATATTTAAAGTGAGCGCTGGAGAAAGACCAGCAAAAAACACGTCCCCCGTCGCCCAGCCAGAGAGGGAAGCAACTCAATATGGCGCACAGGTACAACACTAAAAGTCAAAGTCACAACAAAAATAAATGATGGAACACCGAAGATAAGAAAGGAGGCTCATAAGAACATAAGAACATAAGAAAGGAGGAACACTGCAGCAGGCCTGTTGGCCCATACTAGGCAGGTCCTTTACACTTATGTACAGTTCAGGACATTTATTAAAGAAAAAAGAAAAAAAAGTTGAGCGTCGCAGGTTAACAGCAAGTGATAACTGGTCGAGCTGAACAAGATACATTATGCTACACTGAAGGTTACTCGTCTTGCTGAACGTTAATTGCGAGTGGTTTTTTTTTTTTAAGGCAAAATAAAAATAGAGGTAATGTTTTACATTAATCAGAAATAAAAATTTGATCTTAAAGTGAAGCAGATACGACCAAAATTTACAAGAAGCTCTGAATCATTGCTTACTGTATCAGTGTTGAGTCATACTCAGGTAACAACAACAGCACATATTTACTACTGGTCAAAACCCTCCTAGATATACCAGTGAACTTAAGTAAAATAAAGATCAGTAAAAGGCAGCCGGATAGACTATTCAAGGATATTAAAGTTAAAAACATCTTACTGAAACTCCTGACTTTACACTTTCCAACAAGACTTTTGAAAGGCTACGAGCAGTGCTAGTTTACTAGCATCCCGTAGCTGGGTTGTTAGCGCACTCAGATCACACACTCAGGTCCGAGGAGTCAATCCCAGGACCTCAGTAAAATAGGTACCGGGTGTTAGTTGACTGGTGTGGGTCGCATCCGGGGGGACAAAACTGACCTAATATGCCCGAAATGCTCTGTATAGCAAGCGGTTTTCTATGTAGTAGTATGTCATTGATGCCAGCTAGGCCTGTATACCTAGTACATTTACGGATTATTATTATTATTATTATTATTATTATTATTATTATTATTATTATTATTATTATTATTATATACATGTACTTGTAGTAAATAAAGATACTATTATTATATTACTGGTAGAGAGAAGTGGGTCGTGTAGACGCCTGGGAGGTGTGGTGAGGAGGAGTAACCTGGTGCTGCTAGACAGGAATCTCAGCCTTGGACTCAACAGTCCCTGAAATTTTGACCCAGCGTCGTTCGCCCTTTTGTTAGCTTATACTTTCTCCTTCCTGCCTCCCTCCCTCCCTCTTTACTTCCCTCAACCCTTCCTCTCCCTCCACACTCCTTGCCCGAAATGCTGTGTATAACAAACGACTTTCTATATAGTAGTATGTCATTGATATCAGTTTGGCCTGTATACCTTGGACATTGTACATGTAGAAATAAAGATATTACTATTATTATTATTATTATTATTCCATCTATCCCCCCCTTCCTCCTTCCTACCCCATTCTACATGTCGATCCCCATCTCTGTCTCTGTCTCTGTCTGTCTGTCTGTCTGTCTCTCTCTCTCTCTCTCTCTCTCTCTCTCTCTCTCTCTCTCTCTCTCTCTCTCTCTCTCTCTCTCTCTCTCTCTCTCTCTCATTAAATTCCATTCGTCGTTGAGGCTGACCGTGCACGGGGTCACACTAGTGGACACGTGTTTACCAGCTGCTCAGGTACATACACCTATACATTTTCGTGTCAACTCGTGTCCATAGTCAAGGAGAAACCAGTTAAGCGGGGAATTAAAATGAAGAAACCAAGAAAGTATGTAGGGAAGTTGAGAGATAGTTTGAAAATGACGTACTATTAAAGTCTATGTAATAGCAATAAATGCTTTTTAATAGTATTAAATGCTTTTAATATTATTATTATTATAATCAAGGGGGAAGCGCTAAACCCAGAGGATTATACAGCGCCTAGGGGGGGGGATGTGGAAGGCATTCAGGCTTAATTCGGGGAACTGGAGCACAAATCCAATTCCCTAAATCAAGAGCCCCTCACCAACATCAAGGAACCTTCCTTGAGGGGAATGCTTTTAATAGCATTAAACGTTTTTTTAATGGCATTAAAAGTTTTTTAATAACATTAAAGACTTTTTAATAGCATTATATGTTTTTAATAGTATTAAATGCTTATTAATGGCATTAAAAACGTTTTAATGCTATATTAAAAAACTAATATGATTGGAAAAAAAATGAGTAACACTTAGGATCAGCGATAAAGAAGTATGTGAAAAATAATGCTATGCTGATCATAACGAAGTGGGGAAAAACTCCCAGGCTAGAACGACAGTAAACTAGTAACCAACACGACGAAAGAAGTGACACAGCCACTATAGGAATTAGACATGCCAAAATCATTGATATTTGACATATTTACATGGGAAAGATATTTCTGAGAACTTGTAAATCCACTCTTGGGTTCTGTGTGTCTATCTAGATTAAGGACTATCGTGCATTACCAGGGGGAAGAATGAGCGACAGGAAAGACAAAACTCTGGTAATCCCTTAGTAAAGTTTGCAATGAGTCTCTAGACTCGGGAGACGAGACAGCTTCCAGAAAATTAGAAAAAAAAAAAACGGGTGATAAGAGTTCCGTGTTAAAGTAGGGGATGGGATAGTGACTTTCAAGCCAGTTTCACTAGTATAAATGTTACCTGTTATTAGATACATGTGCAACGGTTAGGTATATTGCTGTTTAACCTACACAGTAGGCTTCTTCAGTCAAATACGGAGGCAGCAGGTACAGTAGTGAAATGAAGATGATGTAATCAGTTCGTCAACCTTGGAGAAATAGTATTGGCTCCGTATTTGACTGTATTAGCCTACTGGGAAGGCGAAAAGTTTCAATAATAAAGATACCAAACAGTTGCACATGTGTCTTAATCATCAATTTGTCAGTATTTTATACCATTTTCAACGTTGCCTGTTTTCCTGGAGAAGATTTTTTAGAAAGAATTTGAGGAACCTGAGCAGTAATTCGTTCCTGACAATACACCACCACATACATCAGTCCAATCGTTATTTAGCAACATTATGTAGAGCTCTTATCTAGTCGACTATATTGTGCAGAAGCTTGAGAAAGTCACTCGTTTTGGAACCATACGGATTCTAGAGGTGATGAGCCACGAGAAGAGACTGAAGATACTGACCTGTATGTTACTGGAGGAATCAAGGGCGAGAAAAGACGTAATCATGAAGTTTAAAAGATACTCGACTGTAATGAGTAGATTGATAAGGACAGTCGAGGTGTGAGATAACAGAACACCGGGGAATATATGGAAGTTGAACCGGGATATTAGCAAGTACTTCTCCAGTGTTAGCTTTAGTGAACCACTGGAACCACTACTGATAAGAACTAATGGAGGAAAATTATAAATGGAGAAGCGAGTTCATGTCATAATCCAGACTCACTTTAACATACAATAATTATGTTAAATAATTCTTCCCAAAGTAGTTTTTTAATATAAAACGATATATATAATTCTTCAGTTATATCAGTCGAAAAATACTCCGCATTAAAAATAAATATTATCACAATACTTTTTTAACTTTAAGTAAATAAATTCAATCACTGTGACATGTCGATTACTAACATCAGTCACTGTGACATGTCTATTACTAACATCAGTCACTGTGACATGTCTATTACTAACATCAGTCACTGTGACATGTCGATTACTAACATCAGTCACTGTGACATGTCTATTACTAACATCAGTCACTGTGACATGTCTATTACTAACATCAGTCACTGTGACATGTCTATTACTAACATCAATCACTGTGACATGTCGATTACTAACATCAATCACTGTGACATGTCGATTACTAACATCAATCACTGTGACATGTCGATTGATAATATCCTTTTCATTTTTCAACCTTGTAGAAGTATGTTCATTTTTTTTCAGATGACAGAAGTGTGGAGGTAGTGCAGCGCCTTGTAAATTCAGTCACATGTTTACTGTTGATTATTATTATATTCATAAGGCGGCGCTAAACCCACCAGGGTCATACAGCGCTGTACGATTGAGTGTAGTTCATTTGTTTCGTCGTGACCCGCCAATATCACCATAAAAGAAAGCTACGGTTTCTCTTTACGTGTAATAATATTGATTATAATCAGGCGAAAGATGCTAAATCCTTAGGGTCATACGGGGAATGGAAGACGACTAGGTTTGATCCATTATTATAATCATTAAACAAGCGCTAAGCCCGTAAGGTGGTTTGATCCAAGGAAGATTATTATTATAATCAAAAAGAAGCGCTAAGCCACAAGGGCTATACAGCGCTGCGATCCAAGGAAGAATATGTCCACTTCCAACGCTAAAATGCTGCAACGACCAGGCAGCTCACAGAATGTCTTGTTGACATACTTACCACTAATTGAGATAAACATCACTACAGTTTTCTCCCATATCATCGACACATATTACAAGTTGAAGTCTTCACAACCACTATGCACACATTTTGTATATTCTTTCTCGGTGCTTGATTCATGCATTAATTTATCTAAACATAAGTTTCTCCTCACTTGGTGAATAAACTTAAAACAGCTGAAGAGCAAAATTTCTCCTCCGCACATAATACATTCGTTTTTTGACACGACTTTCTCCTCAGTGCTTGATGCACACGATTATTCAGCAGAATCTCACTACTTCTGCTGTTTACTCACTACATACTAAGTGTTAATATTTAACACTGGTGTTTTTGGTTAATGTGATGCCTAGGATGGAGGGTGGCAGAGTAGGTGGTTACAGCAACAACACATGTCACCACCACAGCGCACACACACACACTGCTCTCGCTCATATTCACAACCACACGGCACCTCAGATACCTGTTTTTTTGCAGGCTTTACTTCCCGAATGTACCTGTCATACATGAGTGCTTTACGTAAGTGTGCGTGTTTTATATATGTGTGTGCGTGCTTTATTTTAACACTGGGCATCTTCCACCTATGTAGTGACCTGAAAAAAGAAACGCTTTCACCATCATTCACACTATCATTGTCTTGACAAGGCGTGCCGATACTACATAGTTTCAATGCTCCTCCACACTGCAACTATCCCCACCCCTCCTTTAGAGTGCAGGCACTGTACTTCCCACTTCCAGGAGTTAAGTCCGGCTAACCAGTTTTACAAATTGTTACCTTATTCACACTCCAGCAGCTTATCAGGTCCCAAAAAACACTTGTCTACACTCTTATCTGCTGTATAGCCCTTGTGGCTTAGCGCTTCTTTTTGATAATAATAATAATAATACACTCTTATCTGACATACTCTCACACATACCTGCTGAGTGTTCAAGCCCCTTTTACGCAAAACCTCCTGTACTCTCCCTCCATCCTTTCCTAGATTATTATTATAATCAAAAAGAAGCGCTAAGCCACAAGGACTATACAGCATCCTTTCCTAGAGCAACCCCTACCCTGCCTTCCTTCCACTACAGATTTATACATCCTCCAGGTCATCTTATTTTGCTCCATCCTCTGTAAATATCCAAACCATCTCAACAACCCCTGCTCAATCCTCGATTATATTTTTAGTAGCCACCTAATCTCCAGAATACAAATTCTCTGCCCTGCATCCAATCACTGCAACATTCACAACCAAGCTTCACACCCATGTGTTGGTACCACTATACTCTCATAATTATTATAATTGTAACTAAGTACTAAGCCTGCAAGGGTCACACACCACTGCACTATACTCTTATACATTCCCCTTTTTGCCTCCATGAATAATGTTGTCTCCTCCACAGATGCCTTAATATACCACCCACCTTTTTTCCCCCTCATCAATTCTATGGTTTACCTTGTCTTTCATATACATACCCATCTACTGCCAAGTCCACTCTCAAATATCTTAACATATTTATTTCCTCCATACTCCCTTCTTCCAATCTGATATCCAATTTTCCATTAGTAGATTATTTAGAACAGGACGATAATAACCTATGCACGATTGCGGTAACTAGAGATATGGTTCTCAAATAGAGAAATTAAATTATTATTATAAAAAAAAAGCGCTAAGCCACAAGGGCTATACAGCGTAGAGAACTTAAAGCCTAACAAATCCCCAGGCCCTGTTGAACTGTTTGCAAGGGTGTTAAAGGAATGTAAAGAGAAACTTAGCATACCTTTGGCTAATCTTTTCAACATATCACTACAAACTAGCATAGTGCCTGATAAATGGAAAATGGCAAATGTAGTACCCATTTACAAGGCAGGTGACAGGTCCTTAGCTTCGAACTATAAGCCTTACCTCCATAGTGGGAAAATTTATGGAATCAATAATTGCCGAAACAATTCGTAGCCATCTCGAAAGGTATAAATTGATTAATGAATCTCAGCACGGTTCTACAAAGGGGTGTTCCTGTCTTATGAAGTTACTAACTTTCTTCACTAGGGTATTTGAGGAGGTAGATCATGGTATTGAATATGATATTGTGTATATGGACTTCAGTAAGGCTTTTGATAGAGTTCCACATCAGAGGCTATTGAGGAAACTTAAGGCACACGGAATAGGAGAAATTTTTTCCTGGGTAGAGGCATGGTTGACAAATAGGCAGCAGTGTTTGCTGAAAGGGGGCACGTCACAAGTGGTGCTCCATAGGAGTCAGTGTTGGGCCCCTTGTTGTTCACAATCTACATAAACGACATAAATGAACTGCCTCCAGCCTTCTCCTCGCTGCAACATTCATTTTATCCTCATAACCTTACTCTTTCCTGTATTCACCTTTAATTTTCTTCTTTTGCACACCCTACCAAATTCATCCACCAATCTCTGCAACTTCTCTTCAGAATCTCCCAAGAGCACAGTGTCATCAGCAAAGAGCAGCTGTGACAACTCCCACTTTGTGTGTGATGCCTCTTGCCAAGACCCTCGCATTTACTTCTCTTACAACCCCATCTATAAATATATTAAACAACCACGGTGACATCACACATCCTTGTCTAAGGCCTACTTTTACTGGGATATCCACCCTGTCATACGCCTTTTCCAAATCCATAAATGCCACAAAGACCTCTTTAGCCTTATCTAAATACTGTTCACTTATATGTTTCACTGTAAACACCTGGTCCACACACCCCCTACCTTTCCTAAAGCCTCCTTGTTCATCTGCTATCCTATTCTCCGTCTTACTCTTAATTCTTTCAATTATAACTCTACCATACACTTTACCAGGTACACTCAACAGACTTATCCCCCTATAATTTTTGCACATCCCCTTTGCCTTTATACAAAGGAACTATGCATGCTCTCTGCCAACCAGGTACCTTACCCTCTTCCATACATTTATTAAATAATTGCACCAACCACTCCAAAACTATTCCCCACCTGCTTTTAAACTATCTTTATCCCATCAATCCCGGCTGCCTTAGCCTCACGAACTTCTCACAACTGGCTCTTCCTCACTCCTATGTTATTCCTCCTTGCCCTATACACGAAATCACAGCTTCCCTATCTTCATCAACATTTAACAATTCCTCAAAATATTCCTTCCATCTTCCCAATACCTCTAACTCTCCATTTAATAACTCTCCTCTCCTATTTTTAACTGACAAAATTTGTTCTCTAGGCTTTCTTAACTTTTAATCTCACTCCAAAACTTTTTCTTATTTTCAACAAAATTTGTTGATAACATCTCACCCACTCTCTCATTTGCTCTCTTTTTACATTGCTTCACCACTCTCTTAACTTCTCTCTTTTTCTCCATATACTCTTCCCTCCTTGCATCACTACTTTGTAAAAACTTCTCATATGCTAACTTTTTCTCCCTTACTACTCTCTTTACATCATCATTCCACCAATCGCTCCTCTTCCCTCCTGCACCCACTTTCCTGTAACCACAAACTTCTGCTGAACACTCTAGACCCCATTGCATGCTCTCATTAGCCCATCTATCCTCCAATAGCTGTTTATGCCTCCTCTTTTAGTTTATAAACCTTCACCTCTCTCTTCCCTGATGCTTCTATTCTCCTTGTATCCCATCTACCTTTTACTCTCAGTGTAGCTACAACTAGAAAGTGATCTGATATATCTGTGGCCCCTCTATAAACATGTACATCCTGAAGTCTACTCAACAGTCTTTTATCTACCAATACATAATCCAACAAACTACTGTCATTTCGCCCTACATCATATCGTGTATACTTATTTATCCTTTTAGGAGTTCTGGTTAGCAGTAATCTAAAACCAAGACAACAGTGCATTAGTGTTCACAATAAAGCTAACAGAATCCTTGGCTTCATAGCAAGAAGTATAAATAATAGAAGTCCTCAGGTTGTTCTTCAACTCTGTATCTTTGGTTAGGCATCATTTAGATTATGCTGCACAGTTTTGGTCACCATATTACAGAATGGGTATAAATGCACTGGAAAATGTAGAAAGGAGGATGACAAAGTTGATCCCATGTATCAGAAATCTTCCCTATGAGGATAGACTGAGGGCCCTGAATCTACACTCTCTAGAAAGGCATAGAATTAGGGAAGAGATGATTGAGGTGTATAAATGGAAAACATGAATTAATAAAGGGGATGTAAATAGCATGCTAAAAATATCTAACATAGCCAGGACTCGCAACAATGGCTTTAAATTGAAAAAAATCAAATTCAGGAAGGATATAGGAAAGCACTGGTTTGGTAATAGAGTTGTGGATGAGTGGAACAAACTCCAAAGTACCATCATAGACGCTAAGATGTTGTGTAGTTTTAAAAATAGGTTGGATAAATACACGAGTGACATTAGTTTGTGCTACTAGGTCGGATGCAGTGCTCCTCCCTTAAGTGAAGTGTCTGACATCACTAGGTCAAGACATTGGCTTAAGCCGGTGGGAGAATTGGAACTGCCTCACATAGGCCAGTAGGTCTGTTGCAGTGATCTCTTATATTCTTATTACCTAACTCATTTGTCACCCCTCATCCTCATCATCTTCCTCTTTCCTGTTTACTTTCAACTTCCTTTACACACCTTTCTCTACCTTTATTGTGTTCTAAGAGTCTATGCCACCCACAACCGTCCCATACCAGGCCTACTGTTGGACGGCCTGATCAACCAGGCTGTTGGTGGCACCACAGGCCACCTAATCAAAGTGACTTACATTGTCTATGTTATGTTATGTTAATCAAGGGGAAGCGCTAAACCCGGAGGATTATACAGCGCCTGGGGGGGGATGTGGAAGGCATTCAGGCTTAATTCGGGGAACTGGAGCACAGATCCAATTCCCTAAATCAAGAGCCCCTCACCAACATCAAGGAACCTTCCTTGCAGGGTTACATTGTCTAGCAGTTAGTATTAACCAGTTATAATCCTACCAATAAATGAAAGATTACACGGGTAACCCGCATACGGAAGATTGAAACATGACAACAGTTTGGTCTGACTTGGACCATTAACTAGACTTGGTCAGTCCCCATCTTCTGTGCTCTCGTCTTTTTTGGCTCTCATGTAGGTTATAATTGCTTTATTTTGAATGCTAGACAATAACTAACCTAACATAACCCAAGTTGCAGTTATGAAGAAACTGCAAAAAATTCTGTGACATTTGTTTATAGTTTGAATTCCAGTTGCTTAGGATATGCTGTACATGGACATGTGTACATACTTTGGATTCATTCATAAAGGATGCTCAATGCACATTCTGATATTAAAAGACCTCAACAAAAAAAGTTCTTTAATATAGATTTCTCCATAATAATTACATTCTGTACATGGCTGTAATGAAAGAGATTTTCTTTTGAACATAATTGTAGCAACATAATCTCAACACATTATAATATTAATGTTTTAAAACACAGGACAATTAGTCATTCTATAAAAATAACACAGCATCCTATATAGAACCTATATAAGATGACGCTTTCCAACACAAAATCGATCTAGATGATCTAGAACAAAAAAAAAAAAAAAAAAAATTCTACTTAGCATTAACACTGTGGCCAGAGATCAAAGAGCAAGATGTAAAGTTCTTTTGCATGATCAGGTATATACTTTAGTTTCTATAACAAAGTCTTAAGATTCCATAAATCTCAACAAAAATACCAGTTTAAGAACTAATGTCCACATGATGATGAGCTGCAATATAAATAAGACCACGGTAAACAATGAAAAGCATTCAAAGGTTTAAATATTAACATATGATACATACAAACATTCCAATCAAAAACCAAATATAAAATAATAGAATTATCAAGCTGAAATAGTATAAATTTCATTGAGAACAATGCTATTGCCAATTTTAAACAAAGCTTCTCAAAAATAAAAATTCAACATACGTAGTTATCAAACACTGAGTTCAAAGATGTAATAAAGTACAATAAAAATTTTGTACAATGTAGTCTTATCGCTTCAAGAGAAAATTTGACAAGTATTAAAGTTAATATAAAGTCTTTACATAATTTGTACCAAAATACACAATCCTGTGCACCCTTACACTGTCCACAACAACTACAATACTACATTCTTCATTCAATGTCAACTATAACCACATATGCTTTACACAGATTTTACAAAATTTGCACCATTCAGCTGTACAGCTCTGGACTGTAACTCTTCTGTTATTTTTCTTTCATATATAAAATAACAATCTCATAATTCCATTAAAAATAAATGGACACCATTCAATCACATGCTTTTAACTTAAAAAAAAAAAAATGCATGCTCACTCTCAGGAATTATAAAATATCTGCAGTCTTAAACTTGCACCTAATTCACACATACTTGAACATAATTTTATATTTAATTATACATCTTCTTCTGTGGATGAGTACACTGCTTGATTTCTTCTTTTAAATTTCTTCATTCCTTTACAAGTCTCTGGACTTAACGAAACACTTTCTTTCTTGGATGATTCCTTTTCCTCTTCATTTGTTCGCTTTGTCTGTGGGCTTCTGTGTGGACTAGATTCACTTTCACTGAGAGACGAGGAAGCAGAGGAGGTATCGCAGGTGAAAGGATTGGGCGAAGACTGACTCTCCGCTTTTGGACTGGACAGAACAATTCCACGCCGATGTCCACCCAACACACCTGTATGTCTAAATGAAAAAAAAAAAAAACTTTGTCGATACATTCAAATTATTAGAAAAAAAACACAAATAAACCTGATTACTAAAGTGCATGTGATCACTATTGATATAATTAAATACACAACATCCCTTCTGTCCACACACATGTAAATTGTTTTAGTTACACCATTCATATAACAGAGAAATCTACAACTATTTTAATTTGTATATTAGATGTACAGGTGAGCCCCACTTGACAGTTTTGCTAATGCATCAGCTTTCAATTAAACCCATTCTTCATTTATTCAGACTTCCTACAATAAATATATTCACTATAAGCTAAGGATTAAAATATTTTAAGGTAAGTAGTGTGTGTGTATTGTATATGCATTTTTTAGGCCTAGCTCTATTGCTTACTTAATATATGATAATGTAAACATGTTAACAGGCTTTTATATGCATATGAGAGCAATAAAAAGGCTATGTTTCATTTTACTGCAGTAGCCTGGAGCCTAACTTGCTGTATAAGCAGGCCCCTCCTACTATACTACTTCCATGCATATAATATTAAAATACTCATAACAAGAAATTGTTGGGAGCACTATACAAATACTTATCTTTGTCTGTGTTTTGACACTCTCAGACTAGTCATTTTAATCTTTATGCAAGATGAACACAAATCATAATGTCTATACCCTATGAAGTGTGATGTAAAGGATTTACCCCATATCCTAACACCCATGCTAGAATATATTATTAATGGCTAGAAAAATAGATCTATGGATTATGTACTATACAAATGTGGCTAGCACATTGCAAAATTTCTCCTAATTAATCAACATCTAAAGGAACAAAGATTTAAGATTTACAGTGTTGGGACCAATATGTCATTCAGCACAATGAAATAATAAACTTCCCTACTATCTCTCTCATACAAATTAAAATTAACCTCCCAGAATGTAAATCTTTATAACATACTAACACTTGGTTCAACAAAAAGAATTAAAGTGAAATGATAACCTTATCGAAGTCATTATTGTATGTTTCTTTCAGTATTTTTTTTATATAGAGATGCACCTACCTTGGTGAACTAGAAAGAGGCTGTACCCCAGGGCTTTGTGAACCAGTTGAGTCATCTCTTCTGATGGGGCTCAAAACAAATTCAACAGATCCCTCGGCATCAGGAGGCAAGTCAGGACTTAGTCTCAACTCCATCACAATATCTGCATTCTCATCATCACTTAGCTCCACCTGTGAATGTGATCAAAGTGAACCACTGGTAAGCAAGAAGCAAGGAGAGAGAGAGAGATATACATACAAATATGCTGAGAAGACAATGAAAGACAAAAAATATAGTAATTGTCAAGAGAATGAAGGAACCCATTATTCTTAATGTAAATTAGATACTGAAAAAGTAGAGGTTATAAAAAATTCCTTTAACATGGTAACAGAATATTTACCTCATCTGGACTATGAGATAGTTTGGACGTTTCCAGAGTAATGTTCAACTCCGAGTCATTTAGTCTTGGGTTTGGTGAATTTATTTTTGGAGATATCAAGGCCTTTCTTTTACCCCCTAAAAGCAAAGCCATTGGATCATCTAAGCCAAGCCTGTCACAGAAAACAGTGGTTTGAGGGTTCAAACAAGGCTGAGGCATATGAATCAAATCCATTCTTGGTTTTCCCTTATTTTTATTATATGTTTCTGCCGTAGAAGTAAATTTTTTAGGAATGACCAGATTTCCATTCATCATCTGAATAGTCTCTTGAATTTCTTCCTTTGTAGGAGTGAACTGGTACCTGCAAAACAAAACACCTGTTGTATTCCAATATTTATTTTATATACATTAAGTAAAAAAAAAAAAGTTATACCCACGACATTTATTTACCATACTGTAGTTTTCCAAATCCTTCCAAACTAAACAAGAATATCAACCATTTTCTTGCTGCATTTTCAAGAGAAGCCACTGTTCTCAGGGTATATTATCAACTTTGAGTACACAGCTGAACTTCAAATGCTGAAGTCTTCCCCAATGAAAGCTTTTAACAACAAATTAAACAATCCGTGACACGTTACTTACTGACGAGAGATTGCAACAAGCTCTAATGCAGTCGACTACTTTAACAAAGCCTCTTCAGAAATACCAAATGACAACTCATTATCTCTATTCCCAATTTTATGGGGTTAGGAGATACTTGCCCAGAAAGGATAGAAGAGCATTGCAGAATTAAAGATATTCAGTGTATAACCCCTTTGATACTTTCTACACCAGTAAACTATGCCAGAAAATTAATACTACACCCAGCAATGTCTGAATGAGATTCATAGCCTGCATACAAATTACTCCATGTAATGTCACAATAAATGCTGAGTATTACATTCCCACTTAACAAACTTACATATGTATTCCTAACCAGAATAAGTCAAAGGTTATTATGACGTTGGTTTCTAAAACATTTTAAGTGAAAATATGTTAAATTAAAAATATTTCATAGAGCGTTTACCTAAAAAAAGAGTAACAGAAGAATTGCAATTAACCATTCAATAATATTTATATGTATATAAATCCCCCTATACTGCTGACTGTTGTCATTACCTACACTACAAGACGAAGTATCTTAAAAGACCTAGCATTATTAACCTCTAGCAAATGCCACCATCTGTTAGTTGTGCCTAGTGTAATGTTCTACCATTAAACTGGCTGCACACATTAATAACCACTAGAGCATAAGTGACGGAGGCAAATAGATTTAAAAAACTTGTATCCCTACCTAAATCTCTAACCCTGTCATTACCCACAAAAAAAATGTTCTCAACCATTCCAATTCGCTTACAGATTAGAGTCGATGAAACTATAAAAAGAATTAAAAAGCTTTGTCGTGAAAATGATACAATACATAGAAAAATAAAATAAGGAAAATGTAATTATGGTTAGAACACCTTCTTTATGGGTTTAGCCTTACCATACAGACTGGAAATTAATTCTTGCACTCTTAAATCTTACCTGAAACATTCTAGCAACCAGATTTGAGACATTTGTTCTACCCTCCCAACCTGGCCTCCAGCAAAGCTTTCCTGTAAGCTACCAAATCAGACCTTCTGGCCAAGACTTCAGGCCAACAAAACCCTTACAACCTGACTAGTCTGAGATATCCAGCAAGAACCTCTCTCTTCCTTTTGTTTTGCCATGAGTAATTTCTTCAGTCCTAATAGACTGATAGAATAAGCACCAGGTAAACAATGAAAAAAGTGAGGTAATATACAAAATAAGGCTAGAGACAGGTTTAAAATTACATCATACTCATATGCTGTACTGTAATGGTCCTACCTAATTTTAAAGCTACTGCCTCTAGCCTCATTTTTTATACTGCTGTACTTTATTTTTCCATTTTTCATCTGACTCCTTGTACTCTATATAGTACTTGTTCTAGTTGTATTATGACTAAAGGCATCACTTGTGGTAAAAATTATTAAATGTCTTATTTGCACAATCTGTTGAAGACTTTTAGTGTTGTTCCAGCACTTATTTTAGCATCTGTGCCCTACCCCACATCTGCTTTAGTGTTAGAGTGTTCTTTTACAAAATAACTTTCGTCCAATCCAGGAGGTTGTTTTAGAAATATGTACTGTACTGTTTGTCTGATATAGATTTAATATTTATATATATATACTTTCCAGAATTGGATATTAACATAACCACTGCATATATGGGCACGAAACATCCACATTTTGTGTACAGCTCAATGACAAATAGCCCTACTTTCAACTGCTTGCCACATGTCTAATACCAACTGCAGATCAACATATAAATAATACTTTAATTTTCTTGAGAAAATATGTTTCAGTTCTCTCTCAAAATGTAGGTAAATTTTGGATTTTTAACCCTTTGACTGTCGCAGGCCCCTTTCTGAAACTATCATTCTATGTCGATAAATTTTTGGAAAAAAAAAAATTATTTTTTCTTATGAAATGATAGAGAATCTTTTCCCAATGGTAATGACACCAAAAGTATGAAATTTGGTTGAAAACTCGCGGAATTACGCTCCCGCGAATTTAGAGGTTTAGGTGACATATACACATCGGCGAGTTCGCCAACTTTGAGCCCTGTTTTTGGCCAATTCCGTTGTTTCAGTTGACCAAGCTCATAGCTATTTCTTTAGAACTCATTTACCGATCTGAACTACCCAATAAAGTGGTGAGACATTGGCAATTTGGCCAATTTCATGCAAATTAAAAAAGATGCCAATTTCAAAACAGGGTCCAGACTAAACAATGTAGACATTCTTGGCACTAAAATAACATATCCTCTGTTCATTAGTCACGTCTCTAGGCCCCTCTTATATTACTATTGCTTTCTATTTTGATTTTTTATTCATACAAAAAAATACAAAATTTACTGTTATGCAGACTACTGCATTATTGTAAAAATGGTATAAATAATATCAGTGCACTAGTGAAAGAATATTAGACTCCCCAGTTGACATGTATTGGACGTGTGGTGTGATTTGCTTACTCCTGAACATTGGTAAAAATCGAATATTTCCGCTACTTTGAGCTCAATTTCAAGGTCATTTTCACCGTGAAAGTAATCAAAAATCATCTCTATTTCTGTAATATGTTTTCCATTTTATCACCTGAGACCATGAAAACGAGAATACAACGATAAATACTATACGAAAATACACCTCAAAGTCGGCGTTTTAATCCAAAAAAAACGGTCAGTTTTTTTTCTCATTACGCACTGCGTGCTGCAAGATTTTTTTATGTGGTGCACACTGACCACACGGACCCATTCTCTCACATGTGAGCCTACCAGCTTTCTCCCGCTTGATTTGAAGCTGCTAGAATCTATGCGTATAAATACGTCAGAAACAGTGGTGCATAAGACGTATATATACGACCGAAACAGTCAAAGGGTTAAATACTTGTACTGTACAATCTTATGACTACAGTAAATATATTATAATCATGCTAATGGGTAATGCATATTAAGCACAAAATCTGAACATTCTTGGAACTGTGATATCACTCTTGCGTACAATTTCAAACTTCTCCCAAACTAACTTGACTTATTTATAATGTACTTTAAAATTCATTGAAAAGTTATTAAGGGCCTAATTACACCATTTTACTATTATATTTTAAAATTGGCAGTGGACAATTACAAAGCAAAACCTAACCTAACCTTGAATGAAAACTTCAGAAGCACATTTTCTTCAAGGAAAGCATGAACATTTTCAATTTTTTAAGTACATATAACACTATGGGGAATAAATTGAATTAGACATGTCATTAGGCTGTACATGTAAGCATTTTGTACCCAAATGCTGCAGTAGAGAATAGTAGCCAGTTATCCTTAGAAGTAAGGATAACTTTTAAGTCCAAGGTCACAGATCATGTGCTTTCTTCCATTATTATTTATTGGTACTAAATTAGCTAGCTGTTTAAATAAGAGGGAAAGTGTTCATCTACCCATCACTCATTCTTAATATCTATGATTACTATCCATTCCTGTTATATACCTTACAATTACTACTATTTTATACCCCTCCCAAAACATCCCTAAACAATTACTCTACCATTTTCAGCCATGTAATAATGGAAGTTTTACATTCAAGATTAACATGTTTGACTTACCAACTCAGATGAAAAGGATTCATTAAAAGTTCCATGTGTAGTTCACACAATAACAAAACGATGAATAAGATGTAAAAGCTTCCTTGGTCAGAGAAAGTACATACTGCAGGTTTCAACACACTAAACCTCTAAACATTAACAAAACAATGAGCAGCTCAGTATTCGATGGGAACAGTCAGGCACGAAGTCTCAGATCTCCTTACCGACCAATTACACCTCAACACCACTTTGCCCACAAACAACAAAGCCATAACGAAGACACTCCAGATGCCACTGCAAATTTACCTCTCAGAACCGCCTGGCCCAGGCATGTAGACACTCTGTGTACCAACAGAGAGAAGGTGGTTGGTAAGACGAAGAATTGTCAGCCATTCTGCATCATAACTTAGCTCTAATGGATGGGTGCTTGGAACATCTATCACCTGAAGGAAGTCTCGACGCGGCAGGCACTTGTCGAGCGCTAAGAATTTTGTGACCTTCACTTTTTGAGTATTTTCGTCCTGTATTGGAAAAGTTGAAACCAACAAGCTTAGGAAATGACTGATGTGAAATATACGCATTTTTTCATGTCCCTCCCTTGTGTAAAATAATACTGAAGATTTTTTCTTAGCATTAATTATTAATTCTTCACTGCATTCCAACTTCAATTGTATATAAGACTGTTCCAATACTAAACCCATATTTAAAGTTAAAGGCCTACTGTACACTTAAAGCATCTTGCCATGTTTAAAACAAGATTCAGCATTACTCTCCCCTTTTTATATACCCTGTGCCTTCTGTCTACACTAATGTTGTGTATGCATTAATTAGTGTGTGTCTGAAAAGTATTATTTATACTACCTACACAAATCTAAATTATGTCCTATCCTTAAAGAAGCCACAGATACCTGTTTACCCACACTCATACAGTATCCTATCCTTTAGCACACTGCGCCATGGAGCTAATTTGTTTACCCATGTTACAGCATGATAACAAATTTACACTCCAAACAGTGACTCATACACAGTAGCCTAATTCACTCATTTGTGGTCTTTTCCTTCTCATTCAGTGTTATATTTTCATAATCAGGCTTCTGTTTATTTGATTAAATACAATTCCCACTGTCTTTACTATTCATGACCAATATATCCTACACAGAACTTTTCACTAGTTATCCTTCAAGAAGAAAAATTGACTTGGCCTGTAACATATATAACTCAGGGACATACACCACATAGATTTCCCTTTCAGATACAACAGCTTCCACAACTGTAATATATTATGCATTCCCAAAGAAAAGTTGCTTATGTGTGATTAAAATAATTTAAATATCAGCATAAGAACTAATTCTAGAAGTAATGTATGGAAAAGTCCATTTTTATGACTGAATAATTACCAATCACTATGATTACTGTACTATAATAAGCCTGAAGGGAAGACAGTGAAAATGAAAAATGTTACAAGTAGATCAATGAAAGTATAAACAAGTTTATGAAAGGCAATTGCTTTACCTGAAACGAAGAATAAGTTTTCTAGAATGCTATACAATAATGAGAAGGTGAAGTCATATATGATTTAATCTACAGTAATTATTTGTATCTTTGTATCCTCTGAAGATTTCACCTGAAAGAGGTACACTGTGTGTATGTGCATGAAATAGTATTGAAGTCAGGATGATGTAAGAGACTGCATGGGCCACCTTACTGGAGAAATGGGAAATGACTACTAAACACAGATGGAAAGTGACTGCAGTATCTGGAGATGACTGTAAGGAACTACCTAATGTATCTGGTGAAATATTAAGTAACCAGACATCATAACAGCAAATGGTCCAGCAGAAAAAATTAAGAATTTATACACTGCAGCCTTCTAATGGCCCACAAACTGCATGAAAACCAGAAGGCATTTAATGAGATAATCTAAATGTTTCATATACTATTCTGCAGGGGAAAATCTAATTAAAGAGCTAATTTATTTAATAGAAATAGACAAATAATGTAGATCCTCTTATACTATACATGGAAGGAAAATGTTAAGTAAAATTAAAAGGTTTCTTACACAGTGGTGTTCAAAATTTTACAGCAATCTACTTGACAAAGTGAGAGATAAAGTATGATATAAGGGCAATGCTTCTAGCAATTCACTTGCTTTTCAATTGAAAACTTATAGCAATACACAACCATTCTACTACTTTTCACTCTTTACCCACAATCATTTCTACCAGACTATCAAACATCCAAAGTAATACTGTCCAACATTCCTCCGTGTTTCTAAGATCCTTTCACACTTCACAGTCACAAAGCATTAGACAATTACATTAAATATTATGGAAAAGCATCTATATTCTCACAGTTATGAGTACTTCACACCAGCACAAGTCTCTCCATGCTCTGATAAAACTGGCTCATGTTATTTATTTCATGACTGATAATTCTTTAATAATAAATTATTTACTATTCTTTATACCTATTGCATTGACACTTCTATTATAATCTCTTTTCTGTTATACTGTACTATATGAACAAATTGTATCCAAATAAAATTAAATACGGTAATATCACTTCGTTCCTTCAGAGCAATGAGTAAACTTAATCATTCATTTTTTTAATCAATTAACTGCTTAGCTTTTGTCACTTCCATGCCATACAAATATTAAATATCATCAGTATTAGAAATTTTCAATGAAACGTTCCACTTATTTTCTACGTATTTTCAAGACTTCCACGTTAGCAATAGTTCTCGTTCTCCATCTTCATTTTCTTTTAAACACATTTTGTAAGATTGAGCACAAACATTGCAGCACTAAAGTGTATATGTATTCCAAGTAGTTTTTCCTCTTCATGTAATATATTTTAAACAGCAGACCATAAAAGCCAGCACAAGCAATTGTAAATAAATACCCCAAAAAATACTGTCTTGCCTGCTAATCTGTAAAACTTGTATCAACTGCACACACCAGTGCCAATATGTCTGCCTCCATTCTGAAAATTCTGATACCCTGATCCTTATCTACTACAGAAAACAAGACAAAGAATAAGACATTTAAAGTCCTTGATACAAACTCGGTACAGATGCTGACAAAGCTGAAGCCATCAACACTGCCAGTAGGATATTTACACCTCATTACCCAACTGCAGTATGCTAGACAAAAATATTAACTTACAACTAATGCACAGGTAGGAACATTTTACACCAAATCAAAGAGCTGGAAACAATCACAACATAAACCTGGCCAGTGGATGCAACACTGACCAGATGATTATAACATAATCCTGTGCAACACAGCCATGAACAAAAATACTGTACTTTTGACATCACAATTGAGAGCACACACAAAACAAAGTTTTAAAGCAATTTTTTTTATCTTTTAAACAATATTTCAATATTTTCATTAAATATATAACTGCATATATTGTACTAGAATCATTTAATACACAGTCTTTTATGTGAATTAAGACAATATGCAGTTTCATCCTCACTAAATCTCATAAACTGTATATTGTGCCTTATTCACATATTTGTAGGTAATATTTTACCATTAATATACAAAAACTAAACACAATATATTGACTCACGAAACTGTAATAACACGACTGCAAACAAACAGCAGTACGAGTGGGGTTAGAACCCATGGTGAGTGAGTGCTGAAACTCCAGTGGCTTAAGCACTGGCCTAGAGTTTTACCACTCACTTGCCATGGTTCTAACCCCACTAGTACTGTGGTTTGTCACAATATATTTTACCATTAACATACAAAAACTAAACACAATTTTCACTGGATATTAAAGTCAACATTTAATACCTGTTATTGAAAAAACAGAAGCATTAAAGTGCTGTATATCACAAACAAATGTAATCATATCCTTACTTTATCTCAAAACCTTGTAAAAAAGTATTTCATGTCCTTACCTTACTTCAAAACATTGTAAAAAAAAATTTCATGTCCTTACCTTACCTCAAAACATTGTAAAAAAAATTCTATCCACCAAAAATTTCTCACTATAATAACAATAACTAAGGTATTCCCTATAACAACTTATAAACAAAACAGAATGATTTCTTAAATGTCAATTGAAAGATTTAACATGCTGATTAGGCACAAATGAATTCCCAAGGCACCCCTTGCTTAATAAAGTAGATGCAGTCTAGGCCCATGGCAGCTGTATCAAGCTCAATCAGCACTTCAACAGTTAATTCTGCATAGGAATCTTAAACAGGCTTTGCAAACTGCAGCAATCACGTGTGGTGAATGTATATCACACTAAGAAATTACCAATAGAAGTGGGACATTGTATAAAGCGAGGGGGAAACCTGGACTGTAAGTACTGGTGTACCACACACTTCCTTAATAACAAATTAAGTACCTTGTACTGCATTTGTAAATCTTCAATTCTTATTGCTGAAATAGAAAACTCATTTCATATCACATCTGCTTGAATTCTTTTTTTGAATTAGCTAAAGTGCCAAAGCAGTAGCTACAATTATAACTTACACTTGAGTCTTTGCATGGTGTCATACCTTGTGTCGCAGAACAGCAGGAAACTTGACATGTAGATGACCCGAGAACCAATACTTGGGACGCAACTTCTTGAGCAAATCCTCTGCAGCCCTTGACCCAAGAGAACTATTCTCTATCTCAGAACGAAAATGTTGCTTCCATTTCACAAGCTTTTCCTTGGGACCATGATGATAAATACCACGAGGCCAGTCATGAGACATCATGATGTCACTCTCACCAGAGAGCTACCGGGCAAATAAATTAAAGTTAGTTATAAAAGACTGATTTATGCTACCTATACTTATGAAGATGATTTATAAACAAAAGCTCAAGTTATAGCAAATTAACTCTAATAATATAAACAATGAAAGATTTCAATATAATACAGTGATTGAATATCATTCAGGCCTCTCTTTTCATATCAAGAGGTATAATCTTTAGACTGCATCACAAAATGAAAATGTCTACAGAAATTGTGATAATAGCTATATAAATAACATTTATATGTAAAACTAGGTCTAGTCAATCATGCAACTCTTACCCCTAAGCACTTCATAAAAGCAAAATAAAATGATAAATAAAATTAACTCCCTCCCAATCACTAGCAACATTAACCTCACCTGCTTTAGCCGAAAGACCTCAAGGTTTCGCACATGATATACACTGCGAACTGAATCCCCGGAATAAGGTGGCTTTTCAAAATGACCCTTGAGGTAGTCTGGGCCCTTATATATACCTGAAAGGCCCCCAATACGAAGCCCTCCGAATCTGATTACACCGGCATACCCCAGATAGTAAATATTTGGGGCAACCCACCCACCATAGGGGAACTCTTGAAGATAATTTGAAGCCTCATGGTTGCCCCCGATGAAAATGGTCAACACTGGTGCTTTCTTCTCACCTGAGTGGTACCTAAAAAAAAATTCAAACAAGATTTTTTATAGGTACATTTCATTTATTATCTGTTATTAATAAAATAGCATAAAAATTCTAAAAATGTTAAACTTATCAGTTATTTCCTATCAAGGTTGTACACTAATGTTTGCCATCACTCACACTTTAGTTGCCTTTCCAGTTAAAAGAAATCAACAAGCAAATAGGGAAGAAAAGTCATCTTTCTTAATTAACCCACAAAATTGAGTGCTACTTAAAAAGTAACTGAACCTAACCATTTTAATACTGATATTTAAAACAAGTCAAGATAAGAAATCATGACCACAAGCTTAACCTTAAGCAAACATTTAAAACTATTGAATATGTTTAGTGGAACATTGTTAGGTTACCCTGACTAGGTCATAAAATGTTACTTACTTGAAGAAGTCACGCATTTCCATATACTTCACTGGACAAGCCATACACTTGAGATCCTGTTCATTGCGAACAGACTGGAAGTCCCCACAACAAAGAAGAAGATCTACTGTGAAGCCATGTATCTGCTCAAGTCTGGTGACTGAGTTGTATATGGTGTCAAGCTCTCCATGAGAGCATCCCTCTACAGCAATATACATTTCAATTGTTGATTTCCTAAAAAAAAAAAGTATATATAATATAATATAATGTTGAATTAGACACATGTGCAACTCTTAGGTATCTTTATTGAGGATAAAGATACTCAAGAGTTGCACATGTGTCTAATTCAACAACATGTCGGTTCTCTGAACCATTCATCTACAATAATATAATATAATTCAGATCAATGTGAACAGCAACCACAACTTTAAGTGACTTATTATGACTCATGAACTCAGATCCACTTCCCTTGATCAAGAGCTCCTCACCAGCATCAAGGACCCTTGATGAGGGAGGGGTACAGTTTACTCACAGCTACAAAAAACACAAAGCAAATCTAGGTAGACTCAAGATGATAATGTTTGAGATGGCAAGATAACACCTGAAACTCCTAGCTCAAACAGCAAGCACAGTATACAGTATACCTAACAACCTGTCGGTATTGTATACCATTTTGATGTTCATACAGTATACAGTATTCAGTATACAGTACACAGTATACTCTAAAGAAAACTTAATAAATTCCTCACATAAATTTCACTTTTTCAACACTATTAACCATGTACAGAAGTTCCAAATTATTTTTATATCCTGTACAGTGGTTTTGGCAAATAGATTCCACTACTTAAGATAAATTATGAAAAATACTCTAAATACTTCTTTTTTTTTTTTTTTTTTTTTTTTTTTAGAAATTTGTTGATGGTCAAAGAAGCAACATTAATATTCCATTATTTCCAGGTCTTACAAGATGAAATATCTGAATTCAATGATTTTATATGAACTTATGACATGTAAGAATCTTGTATGACATTTAAGGTAACACAAGACTATATGTAATAATATGCGATATAAAATGGCCTCAGGGGGGACAGGTAGACTGGAAATACTGAGCAACACGGACACTCAAAAAACTTAACCTGCTTTCTGTACTTTGTCCTAACTTAGTATACATCATTTGTAGGTCATGAAAATATACATATACATATTGAAATATATTTCAAATAGCCTACATACCCAGGAGCGCAGTGGCGTAGATGCCCCCCACCCCCCACCTGGTCCACACTTGACAGGCGTCGTCGGGTTTTAGGCTTATTTTTGAGGCTTTGTCTTGATTATTTTAGTTCCCCTTATCACTCATCTTAGCCTGATCATCTTTGGTTAATTTCACTATGAAATGCAAGTGAAATAAACCAACAAAATGCCGTTAAAACTAATAATCCCCCCGAAGCCGCGTCCCCATATCCACCGTCCACTTGTTTACGAATAACCTGTGTCCGAATACTTGAAAACTATCTTTATCATACTTAATTTCCTATATCAAATCACGAAAGCATAAAAATTGATTCTAAATTAATTGTTTCTTTAATCTGGCGAAAGGGAGAAATAAACTCACCTTCACGTTTATTAGAATGGGGAAAAAATACGAACACAGCTTCCCAGTGAGAGAGAGAACGGCGTTGAGGTAATAGTAAACTGATCTAAATATGATGACTTAGAGGCACTTTCAATATAGGTTACTTTCCAAGTTCCTTGGAGATATGAATGTAGTCGCAAGATTCTTCGCTGGACTATGAAGTAACGAGTATCCTGATACGGACAAGATGTAACTTAGTTCAGGCATTTATTGCTTCTTCTGTCCTAATATGCAGAAATAACTAAAACAGGAATATATATAGTGGTGGTAGTCAGGTGACATGGAGCGATAGTAGTAGTTGTAGTAATAGTAGAAGTAGTAGTAGTAATAGTAGTAGTAATAGTAGTAGTAATAGTAGTAGCAGTAGTAGTAGCAGTCGATAAATCCAATCCCCTTCCCTACACTCAAACATTAGTCCAACTTATTCTTAAGGCTACCTAAACTCTCCTCCACCACGATGCTGTGAACACTAACTCCAAGGCCGAGGGACTGATTACCTCATCTTTTGTATATAGTTCTACTGTCTTCCTATTATGTCCTAGAATCTGTATTGATAAAGCCACTGGATGGCGAAACGTCTACTACAATAAAGATATCCAGATGTTGCACATGTGTCTTAACTTTCATATTGTCGGTATTTTATACCTTTCTTTGCACATAAGAACATAAGAATGTAGGAACACTGCAGAAGGCCTACTGGCCCATACGAGGCAGGTCCTTATCAAAACGACATCTACCTAAAGCTACTCAAGAAACAACTCCCGCACCCCCCAACACCAATCAAACCCAGCCCCTCCCGCTCATATATTTGTCCAGTCTCTTCTTAAAGCTACCCAAGGTCCTAGCCTCTATCACCCCACTGGGAAGACTGTTCCACGCATCTACAACTCTGTTAGAAAACCAGTACTTACCTATGTCCTTTCTAAATCTAAATTTATCCAACTTAAATCCATTATTCCTGGTTCTTACCTGGTTCGACACCCTCAGTACTTTATTAATGTCTCCCTTGTTTATGCCCGTCATCCACTTATACACATCAATGATATCTCCCCTCATTCTACGCCTCTCCAGAGAGTGGAGATTTAAGGCTTTAAGTCTATCTTCATACGGGAGGTTCCTTACACAGTAAATCATTTTAGTCATTCTTCTCTGTATGTTCTCATAAGAACATAAGAACATAAGAAAGGAGGAACACTGCAGCAGGCCTGTTGACCCATACTAGGCAGGTCTCTAATGAGTCTATGTCCATCCTGTAGTAAGGGGACCAAAACTGAGCAGCATAATCTAAATGAGGCCTCACTAGTGATGTATAGAGCTGTAAAACAACTTTTGGACCTCTGTTACTCACACTTCCCGAGACAAATCCAAGCAATCCGTTGGCCTTGTTGCGCACACCGAGGCACTGCTGTCTTGGCTCCAGGCCTCTGCTTACCATGACTCCCAAGTCCTTCTCACACTCTGCATGACCAAGCTCTACTTCACCTAGATTATAGCTTCGAGGGTTATTTTCATTACCAAGGGCAAGTACCTTACACTTATCCACATTAAACTTAAGAACATAAGAACATAAGAAAGGAGGAACACTGCAGCAGGCCTGTTGGCCCATACTAGGCAGGTCCCCCACAATTCATCCCACTAACAAACACTTGACCCACCCAATTCTCAATGCCACCCAAGAAATAAGCTCTGATGTGCAAGTCCCACTCAAATCCAACCCATCCCACTCATGTATTTATCCAACCTAAATTTGAAACTACCCAAAGTTCTAGCCTCAATAACCCAACTAGGTAGACTGTTCCACTCATCTACTACCCTATTTCCAAACCAATACTTTCCTATGTCCTTTCTAAATCTAAACTTATCTAATTTAAATCCATTACTGCGGGTTCTCTCTTGGAGAGATATTCTCAAGACCTTGTTAATATCCCCTTTATTAATACCTGTCTTCCACTTATACACTTCGATCAGGTCTCCCCTCAGTCTTCGTCTAACAAGTGAATGTAACTTAAGAGTCTTCAATCTTTCTTCATAAGGAAGATTTCTAATGCTATGTATTAATTTAGTCATCCTACGCTGAATGTTTTCTAACGAATTTATGTCCATTCTGTAATATGGAGACCAGAATTGAACTGCATAATCTAGGTGAGGCCTTACTAATGATGTATAAAGCTGCAGTATGACCTCTGGACTTCTGTTGCTTACACTTCTTGATATAAATCCCAGTAATCTATTTGCCTTATTACGTACGCTTAGGCATTGCTGTCTTGGTTTAAGGTTGCATTAGAAATCTTCCTTATGAAGAAAGATTGAAGACTCTTAAGTTACATTCACTTGTTAGACGAAGAATGAGGGGAGACCTGATCGAAGTGTATAAGTGGAAGATAGGTATTAATAAAGGGGATATTAACAAGGTCTTGAGAATATCTCTCCAAGAGAGAACCCGCAGTAATGGATTTAAATTAGATAAGTTTAGATTTAGAAAGGACATAGGAAAGTATTGGTTTGGAAATAGGGTAGTAGATGAGTGGAACAGTCTACCTAGTTGGGTTATTGAGGCTAGGACTTTGGGTAGTTTCAAATTTAGGTTGGATAAATACATGAGTGGGATGGGTTGGATTTGAGTGGGACTTGCACATCAGAGCTTATTTCTTGGGTAGCATTGAAAATTGGGTAGGTCAAATGTTTGTTAGTGGGATGAATTGCAAAGGACCTGCCTAGTATGGGCCAACAGGCCTGCTGCAGTGTTCCTCCTTTCTTATGTTCTTATGTAGTGATAAAAGAAACTAATTTCCGCACACGCAAGTGCCTTGAATCAGCACTGATCGCTGTTTCGAATACAATTAAACAAAACAACGGCAGCTTCACCATCTCCGAAGTCTTAGCAAGAATCCTCCTGAAAACAGTAAACCCTGCCATCACATAGTCTCTCCTGTTATACTACACAAAGCACAGAGAGTGAACACTGAAACAAGCTGCCTCATTCCAGTTTATATTTGTCCAACCTATTTTTATGTTACCCAAGTAATAGCTTTTATATCCTTTTACTCATGTACAAATTAATTGCTCTACCATATTGTATTACTTTTGTCACTACCACTACTACTACTACTACTACTACTACTACCACTAGTGAACATCGAAATGGTACCTCACTAGTATTCACCTCACTCTGAGCCTTTATATACCCTCTGTGTCCATATATTGTTTGTAATGGCTTGATAAAGCTCCTGGAGAGTGAAACGTTGCCACAATAAATGTCACATTAGTTGCACTTGTGTCCTTTTACTTTGCATATTGTCGGTAATTCTACCAACTTTATTACAAACTTCTTCATCGCTATCCCACATAAGAACACTGCAGATGGTCTACAACTTGTCCAATACCCCTGCCAAGCTACCCAAGACTCTATAACCCTACCCGGTAGATCATCAGATGCAGCATTCTCCACCTGACCTCAACATTCTGACTATAAATACTCTCGTACCTTCCAACCCCAGGTAGATCCGTGTGTGACTTGAAACAGCCAACTGTGTGGGTGAAACGTTGTCAATAAGAAGAACATAAGAACATAAGAACGAAGGAACACTGCAGAAGGCCTACTGGCCCATGCGAGGCAGGTCCAAGTCTCCTACCGGCTAAGCCAATGCACCCAACCTAGTCAGGTCAGGTCACATTGACTTAAGGGAGGAACACGGCAACCGACCTGGTAGCACAAGCTATCAGGTCTAACTCACACCCACCCACATCCACTCATGTATTTATCCAACCTATTTTTAAAGCTACACAACGTTCTGGCCTCTATAACGGTACTAAAGGATAATAAAGGATCACATTATACTGCATTTGTGTTTACATTTCCATTCTGTACATAGTTCTCCTGTCTTCAAGTTATGTCCTGGAATTTGCATTGAAAAAGCCACTGGATGGCGAAACGTCTACAATAAAGATACCCAGATGTTGCACATGTGTCTCAATTTCATCTTGTCGGTATTGTATACCATTCTTGTACAAGGTGACCTGACCTGACTAGGTCAGGTCACTATGGAACAATGGTCTTCTCCAGACTGAGGGACTGACCACCTCAAAACTTTAAGGGTGATGGACTGATTACATCGTCTTCAAGTCTCTTCTGCTTCTATCAACTTTTCTGTACTCGACTGAAGAAGCCTACTGTGTAGGCGAAACGTTTCGAAATAAAGATACCTAACTGTTGCATATGTGTCTTACCTAACAACAATGACCTGACTAGGTTGGGTGCATTGGCTTAAGCCGGTAGGAGACTTGGACCTGCCTTGCATGGGCCAGTAGGCCTGCTGCAGTGTTCCTCTATGTATTAATTTAGTCATCCTACGCTGAATGTTTTCTAACGAATTTATGTCCATTCTGTAATATGGAGACCAGAATTGAACTGCATAATCTAGGTGAGGCCTTACTAATGATGTATAAAGCTGCAGTATGACCTCTGGACTTCTGTTGCTTACACTTCTTGATATAAATCCCAGTAATCTATTTGCCTTATTACGTACGCTTAGGCATTGCTGTCTTGGTTTAAGGTTGCTGCTTACCATAACCCCTAAGTCCTTTTCGCAATCTGTATGGTTAAGTTCTACATTATTTAACTTATAAGTGCTAGGGTTATGGACACTCCCGAGCTTCAGAACCTTGCATTTATCTACATTAAACTGCATCTGCCACTTTTCTGACCAAGAGTAGAGTTTGTCTAAATCCTCCTGAAGTTCCCTAACATCTACGTTTGAATCAATTATCCTACCTATCTTCGTGTCATCGGCGAATTTGCTCATATCACTAGTAATTCCTTCATCAAGATCATTGATATATATTATAAACAACAACGGGCCCAAGACTGATCCCTGTGGAACGCCACTTGTTACTGATCCCCACTCGGATTTAACCCCATTTATGGACACTCTTTGCTTCCTGTCTGTGAGCCATGATTCGATCCACGAGAGCACCCTTCCCCCAATGCCATGAGCTGCTACTTTCTTCAACAGTCTTTGGTGCGGAACTCTATCAAATGCCTTACTAAAATCTAAGTAAATAATATCAAATTCTTTATCGTGGTCAACAGCCTCAAAAGCTTTACTGAAGAAAGTTAATAAATTAGTTAGACAAGACCGGCCTCTTGTGAATCCATGCTGAGTATCATTAATCAAGCTATGCTTATCGAGATGGCTTCTTATAATCTCAGCTATAATTGACTCTAGTAATTTGCCTACAATTGAGGTCAGGCTTATTGGGCGGTAATTTGACGGTAACGACTTGTCCCCTGTTTTAAAAATAGGAATTACATTAGCCATCTTCCACATATCAGACACTGCACCTGTTTGAAGAGATAAATTAAAAATATTAGTTAATGGTTCACAGACTTCCATTTTGCATTCCTTTAGAACCCTTGAAAAAACCTCATCAGGACCCGGTGACTTATTTTGCTTCAGTCTGTCTATCTGCTTCACAACCATTTCACTAGTGACTGTGATGTTACATAATTTATCTTCTTCTGATCCACTATAAAAATTAATTACCGGAATATTATTAGTGTCTTCCTGTGTAAAAACCGAGAGAAAATAATTATTTAAAATCGAGCACATTTCATTCTCTTGTCAGTAAGATGCCCATAGTTATTTTTAAGGGGACCTATCTTATCTCTGACTTTTGTTCTATAGACCTGGAAAAAACTTTTTGGGTTAGTTTTAGAATCCCTAGCAACTTTAATTTCATAGTCCCTTTTAGCTTTTCTTATCCCCTTTTTAATGTCCCTCTTAATGTCAATATACTGATTCATAAGATGACCCTCGCCTCTTTTGATACGCCTATAAATTCCTTTCTTATGCCCTAGTAGATATTTCAGCCTATTATTCATCCATTTTGGGTCATTTCTATTTGATCTAATTTCCTTATAAGGGATAAACGTTCTTTGAGCAGCATGTATTGTGTTCAGAAAACTGTCATATTGATAGCTCTCTTCGTTACCCCAGTCAACAGATGATAAGTGTTCTCTAAGCCCATCGTAATCTGCTAAGCGAAAATCTGGGACTGTTACTGAGTTATCCCTACTATCATACTTCCATTCAATTCTACATGTAATTGATTTGTGGTCGCTGGCACCCAGTTCCTCTGAAACTTCTAAATTATTAACAAGGGATTCATTGTTTGCCAGAACTAAGTCAAGCAGGTTATTACCCCTTGTAGGTTCTGTCACAAACTGCTTCAAAAAACAATCCTGAACTACTTCTAAGAAATCGTATGATTCTAAATTCCCAGTTAAGAAATTCCAATCAATATGACTAAAGTTAAAGTCTCCTAGAATTACTACATTATCGTGCCTTGTGGCCCTAACAATTTCCTCCCATAGTAGTCTCCCCTGGTCCCTATCTAAATTTGGGGGACGGTATATCACACCTAAGATTAATTTTTCATGCCCCTCTGAAAATTCTATCCAAACAGACTCTGTATGTGTTACTTCAGACTTAATACCTGTTTTTATGCAACAGTTCAAGCGATCTCGGACATACAATGCCACCCCACCCCCCTTCCCGATACTTCTATCTACTTGGAACAATTTAAAACCCTGAATGTGACATTCTGCAGGCATGTCCCGACTTTTTGAATTAAACCACGTCTCAGTAATGGCAAATACATCTATGTTACCTGCACTAGCAACTAGTCTCAACTCGTCCATCTTATTCCTAGCACTGCGACTATTTGTGTAATAAATATTTAATGACCCTCCTATCTCTTTACCCTTCCTGCTCCTTTCTGTTATTCCACTAAACCTATTACTGTCATAGTCAATTAGTGCCACTGGCTTTCCAATATCCTCCTCATTTTGCCTATTACTAGTTCTCCTAGTACTCATGTTACTACCCTGTGACTTCACAGTTTTCCCACCAAAACCCATACCACTAACTATTCCTAGTTTAAAGACCTAACAGCTCCCTCCACTGCGTTGGCCAGTGCTCCCACCCCACACCTAGACAAGTGAACCCCATCCCTGGCATACATGTCATTTCTGCCATAGAAGAGGTCCCAGTTGTCAATGAATGTTACCGCATTTTCCTTACAGTATTTGTCCAGCCAGCAATTGACACCAATTGCTCTGGACAACCATTCATTTCCAACTCCTCTCCTTGGCAAAATGCCACATATGACAGGTTTGCCACCCTTCTTCCTAATTATCTCTATTGCTGACCTATACCTGCTAATCAGGTCCTCACTCCTACGTCTGCCAACATCGTTGCCTCCAGCACTGAGACAGATAATAGGATTGCTCCCATTACTTCTCATGATGTCATCCAGACGGCTAACAATATCCTTCATCCCAGCCCCAGGAAAACATACTCTCTGCCTCTTACTCCTATCCTTCAAACAGAATGCCCTATCCATGTACCTAATCTGGCTATCCCCAACAACAACAATGTTTTTACCTTCCTTGGCGTCGTCCGTCGTGATGCTCCGAGTAGTCGACTCACATTCGCCAGGTAGCATTACACTTGTAGAATTCGTCATGACGTTCTCGATGGTCTTCGTTGGGGTTTCTAGGGATGTCTCACTCACGTCTGCCAATGCTTCCTTGGTGCTCGTTGTGGCATTCCCAGTAGAACACTCACATTCGTCAGGTAGCACCGAGAATGAGTTGGAAGTTTCCACAGCAGTCTTCTGGTTTCTCGTTGTTTCTGCCTCTCCAACCGTTTTCTTAATCTTCAGCTTGGTTCCATGTTGCCCGACCACTGACCAAGCTCCCTTCTTAACCTGGGGACTCACAACAGGTAGATTACTACGAATCCTCTTGTTCTCCTCCGTTAATCGCCGTATCTCCAGTTTAGCAACTCTGAGTTCTTCTCTCAGCTGCTGGTAAAGCTGCTCAAGAGAGGGCATCCTGGTTCAGATTCACAGAGAGCACACAAACAGGTCTTCACAGAGCTAAGTACACGTCACCACTAAGTACACGTCACCACTAATTGGGCGTCTCTGAATTTCATAAGATGATTGGTGGAATTTCGGTGTTGTACACAGGCGTTGTTTAAGTTGTCGTTCCTACATGCGTATATGTGTTCATTGAGGCGGGTGTTGAGGTTTCTTGCTGTTTCACCTACGTAGATCTTGTCACAGCCTCCACAGGGTATAGTGTAAACTCCTGCATTGACTGGTTCGTGGTGCTTGGGTTTTGTCCTGGTTAGATCCTTTATTGAAGTGGTAGAAGCGATGGCGACTCTGGTGTTAGCTTGTGAAAGTACTTTTGAGACGTTTAGTGCAACCTGGCTGTTGGGAAGAATTATAACTTTGTTGGGAGCGGTGTTGATGCGTGGAGAATTGATGATCTGAAGAGCTCTTTTCTTGCAGTCTTTGATGAAAAAAGAAGGAAATTGTAACTCAGTGAATATTTGGTGAATGTAAGTACATTCCTCGTCAAGAAACTCAGGACTACAAATTCGGTATGCTCTTAGGAAAAACCCGATGATGATGCCTCTTTTGGTCTTGGTATCTTGACTGGAATAGAAGTGTGTGAGATCATTTTTATTGGTGGGTTTCCGATAAACTTGAAATCTTAGGTTGTTGTCTACTTTGTGAATGAGGACGTTGAGGAAAGGTAGCTTGTCATTGGACTCTTCTTCTAGTGTAAACTGAATCGCTGGTTCAACTGCGTTGAGCCTTGCCTGAAGATCCCGTACATCAAAACGTTTTGGAGTTATTACGAGGACATCGTCCACGTAACGTAACCAAGTGACGCTTGAAGGGATGATGTTGGCGAAGTGTTCGGACTCTAGGTGTTCCATGTATAAGTTGGCTAGGACGGCACTTATTGGGGACCCCATTCCCATGCCGTAGGTTTGTTTGTAGAGCTTGTTATTGAAGGAAAAACAGTTGAAGTTAACACAGAGTTCAATCAAGTCAACAAAATCTCCGGGAGGTAAAGGAAGATTAAGGTCCTGGTTGACTTTACGTCGTAGAACCTCGATGGCTTTTTTGGTAGGAACTTTTGTGAAGAGGGAAGTCACATCCAAACTGCTTAGTTTCTTGTTACGGATGGAGAGGTTACGGATGCGGTTGAGAAGGTCGCCTGAGTGTTTAAGATGAGCGGGGCTGATGGTCCCCAGAAGGCAGGAAAGATGTTTGGCAAGAACTCCGGCTAGTTTGTGTGGAGCACTGCCTATACCTGACGTGATTGGTCTGAGAGGAATATTGTGTTTATGGGTCTTGGGTAAACCATACATGTGTGCTGGTTTAGGGTTGCTTGGTAACAAGTACAGAAGTTTCTTCCCTTCTCTAGTGCGTTTGAGTATTTGTCTGGTTTTGTATAGAAAGTCTTTGGTGAGCGTCTCCCACTGTTGAGTGCTGATGGGTTCGTATGTAGATTGATCATTCAAAAGGTCCATCATTTTAGTGTTGTAGTCACTGGTGTTGAGTATGACGACTCCACCTCCTTTGTCGGCGTTGGTGACGATAATGTTGGGGTCGTTGGCGAGGTCCTTAAGGGCAGTGATGTATCTTCTAGGAAGATTAGAAGAAGAAGGTTCACATAAAGCTGCAGTGAGAAGGCCCTGTATATAACCCTTCTGGAAGTTGCTGTCACTGTGTCTATGGTTCCTGGTAACAAGATTGAGTTGATAGTTAGGTTTGCGTATGTTGGTGGTAAATTTGAGTCCCAGACTCAGTGCTTGTTTCTCGTAGTCGGTTAAGGTGCGTGACGATAAGTTGTTTATCAGGGATTCGCGTCCCATTTCCTTCCATCGACTGTTAGTGCAGAGGTACTGAAGTTTGCGATTGAGTTTGATCTTCTGTTGGAGGTTAGCTGTGGTGACTGTGCTGAGAATATGCTCAGCAGTGTGTTGGTCAATCTGAAGACTGGCCCTCATATTCCTTGCAGTTTCAAAGGTTTCCTTAGCGATGTTAGAAAGTTCTTCGGCACATTCAGTTAAGTAAGCTTGGGTAGCTGGAGAGAAGGGGTGCTTGGAGTTGGAGAGTTGTGCAGGAGTAGACTTAGGGATCACCTTCTCTGCCAGGCAATCTTGTAGGAAGTTGTGTCTGTTGCGATAGCTGTGAGCACGAAGAAGGGTGTCCAAATAACGTCTGCATGAAATGTCCATTATGTTGCGGTGTCCGACAGATTGTAATAAAGTTGGTAGAATTACCGACAATATGTAAAGTAAAAGGACACAAGTGCAACTAATGTGACATTTATTGTGGCAACGTTTCGCTCTCCAGGAGCTTTATCAAGCCATTACAAACAATATATGGACACAGAGGGTATATAAAGGCTCAGAGTGAGGTGAATACTAGTGAGGTACCATTTCGATGTTCACTAGTGGTAGTAGTAGTAGTAGTAGTAGTAGTAGTGGTAGTGACAAAAGTAATACAATATGGTAGAGCAATTAATTTGTACATGAGTAAAAGGATATAAAAGCTATTACTTGGGTAACATAAAAATAGGTTGGACAAATATAAACTGGAATGAGGCAGCTTGTTTCAGTGTTCACTCTCTGTGCTTTGTGTAGTATAACAGGAGAGACTATGTGATGGCAGGGTTTACTGTTTTCAGGAGGATTCTTGCTAAGACTTCGGAGATGGTGAAGCTGCCGTTGTTTTGTTTAATTGTATTCGAAACAGCGATCAGTGCTGATTCAAGGCACTTGCGTGTGCGGAAATTAGTTTCTTTTATCACTAATTGGGCGTCTCTGAATTTCATAAGATGATTGGTGGAATTTCGGTGTTGTACACAGGCGTTGTTTAAGTTGTCGTTCCTACATGCGTATATGTGTTCATTGAGGCGGGTGTTGAGGTTTCTTGCTGTTTCACCTACGTAGATCTTGTCACAGCCTCCACAGGGTATAGTGTAAACTCCTGCATTGACTGGTTCGTGGTGCTTGGGTTTTGTCCTGGTTAGATCCTTTATTGAAGTGGTAGAAGCGATGGCGACTCTGGTGTTAGCTTGTGAAAGTACTTTTGAGACGTTTAGTGCAACCTGGCTGTTGGGAAGAATTATAACTTTGTTGGGAGCGGTGATCACTCTTCAACTTGTCTGTTTTCAAAACAATTCATCACAACTGTCAGACACTGCATTATCATGGGATCTTGATACAAAGAATTCTTTAAAACTTGTGTAAAAAGACACTTATGTACAGTTCAGGACATTTATTAAAGGAAACGTTTCGCCACGGGTGGCTTCTTCAGTCCTAATACAGAGAAAACTAAGAAAACGCGTATATATAGTGGCAGGAGTCAGATGAAGTGACGTGTGGGTAGAGGTGGTAGTAGTAGTAGTGAACATTAGAATGGTATAAAATACCGACAGGTTGTTAGGTAAGACACATATGCAACAGTTAGGTATCTTTATTTCGAAACGTTTCGCCTACACAGTAGGCTTCTTCAGTCGAGTACAGAAAAGTTGATAGAAGCAGAAGATACTTGAAGACGATGTAATCAGTCCATCACCCTTGAAGTTTTGAGGTGGTCAGTCCCTCAGTCTGGAGAAGAGCATTGTTTCAGACTATGGTAGTAGTAGTAGTAGTGGAACTAAGGAGGTGAGACGGATGGCTAGAGAGGAACCTCTCTAGCAGATGTCAGTAGGTCCCTCTCTAGCCATCCGTCTCACCTCCTTAGCTCCATTACTACTACTACTACTATCACCTCTACCCACACGTCACTTCACCTGACTCCTGCCACTATATATACGCCTTTTCTTAGTTTTCTCTGTATTAGGACTGAAGAAGCCACTCGTGGCGAAACGTTTCCTTTAATAAATGTCTTTTTCCACATCTTGTCGGTATCACCATTCCATTTCCTCTTCAAAACTTGTCCAACCTTTGGACAAAGACCTACTTCGACTAGTGGATGGTACCACTATGACCCCGCCTCATCCTGCTTTGCCTCACCTGACTACAGTATATAAGCTACGTCTACGGCCCTATGCTGTACGTTCTACAAGATTGATGGACTGAACATGTCGATTCCAGGCTGAGGGACTGATTACCTCAAACTCCTCCTCCCCTTACACCTTTCTACTTTGTATTGGACTGATGAAGCCACTATGTGGCGATACGTTTCCTCAATAAAGATTCCCATATGTTGCATAAGTGTCTCAATCTTCAAGGAGAGGAGTAGTTTGAGGTAATCAGTCCCTCAGCCTGGAGTCGATGCATTCAAACCATCAATTTTGTAGAAAGTACAGCAACCTTTGGTATAAACCTTGGTAATAAATACTGACAAGTTGGTTTAGAAAGACACGTAAGCAAACACTATGACATATTTATTAGAAAACGTTTCGGTCCTGGGACCTTGATCAAGGTCCCAGGACCGTGTCTTTCTAAACCAACAGCAACCTTTGAACGAAGACCTACTTCGACTAGTGGATGGTTCGACTATGACCCTGCCTCTCCCTGCTTCGTCTCACCTGACTTGGATACTGAGGGTTATAGTGCAGTCCCAGAACCTGCAGAAATTGACAACACACTTCCCAACAATTCTCAACCGAAGGTGAATTTGTGCAAATATTATGCTTGGGGCATCTGTAAGCATGGAATATCAGGAAAAAAATGGGATATGCAACTTTGAGCATCCCAAAAAATGTAGCGACCTCCTGTCTAAAGGAGTGTGTCGTTCTCCTTCCTGTACTTTCTTTCACCCAAAAATGTGTCACTCCTCGGTCCTCCAGAAGCAGTGTTACAACATCGACTGCCATGCATACCATCTAAAAGGGACCAGGAGGCACAGACCCAACAAGACAAACAATAGTAGTTATGACAACCCAATTCCAGGTGATTTTTTAGTGGCACGAAACGGAAAAAGAAAATGGAAGGAAATAACAGAAATAGTCCACCACCTTGGAGCCTTGTGGATTGGAAGCGCAGCCAGTGGCCACCCATGTCCCTCCAGAATTACAACTACTGATGCCAATAACAAAATCCCCCCAACAAACACAGAATACAACCTCGTTCATATTTGCTAATATACAGGGCCTTAAGCCATCCACCAACAACAAAATACCTTTTATCAGTGGACTTCTAGAGGAGTCTAATGCAATGTTTGCAGCCTTCACAGAGACTCACACAAAAGATCACTTTGACAGTGAAATATGGATAGGTGGTTTCAACCTTTTTAGATGCGACAGAATGAACAGGCAACAAGGGGGGGTTGGCCTGTATGTCAAAGACTCCCTCATCTGCACAGAGTTGCTGAACACCACAAATGAGGTAGTTGAAGTTCTATCAATAAAGATCGAGAGCCAAAACCTAGTCATTGTGGTTGTATGTAAGTCACCAGATGCAACCTCCCAACAGTTCAAGGAACAGCTACTGAAAATTGATTACTGTCTGGAAAACTTTCCAGCTCCATCCCCAAACATCTTACTGCTTGGTGATTTCAACCTAAGGCATACAAAATGGAAGAATGTAGCGAATAATGTTATAGCAGAAACAATCCCTGGAGGTAGCGCATATGAAAGGTCACACACACATGAGCTACTAAGTCTCTGCGATAAACACACCTTAAGCCAGCAGATAGTGGAGCCAACAAGACTAGAAAACACACTTGACCTTATCTTCACAAATAATGAGGACCTGATAAGAGACATAAGAATATCAAAAACAACTAATTCCGATCACCCCCTAATCGAAGTCCAGACGTACATGCATAGGGGTCCTGATCAGCAGAATGCATGTACCTGTGAAGGTGTCTTCACAAAATACAACTTCAACAACAAGAACATCAACTGGGACCAGGTAAATCATGTCTTAAATGAAACATGTTGGGAAGATATCTTAAATGACATGGATCCAAACCAGTGCCTTGAAAGGATCAACTTCCTGGCAGCTGAAGCATGTTCTAGGCATATTCTCCTAAGAAAGAAGAAGAGCAGGAGTAAACTGGAGAGAGAAAGACGCTCCCTCTACAGAAGACGACAAAGAGTCACTGAGCTCCTCAGGAGTGCTAGAATATCTGATACACGAAAGGAGGCGCTGACCAGGGAAGTGGAAACAGTATTGATCAATATGCCTTACTTGGGAATCTTCTATACTATTCCGATAATATTTCTATGATCCAAATTTCTGCTTCTAATATCCTTTAACCCCACTACGTATTTATCATGTAATCTTGTGTACCTGTCAATGTATGATACAATAACAGCTAAACGCGTTATTTAACCATTTACAACTGACGTAGCATGTTTTGGTGTGTAGACACAGGTTACCAATCCATCATGAAGCCACTCGGTGTAATGAGCAATCCTGTGATTTTGTATAGCATTGTTGTTGAAGACTGATAAGATAAGATAAGATTTCGTTCGGATTTTTAACCCCGGAGGGTTAGCCACCCAGGATAACCCAAGAAAGTCAGTGCGTCATCGAGGACTGTCTAACTTATTTCCATTGGGGTCCTTAATCTTGTCCCCCCAGGATGCGACCCACACCAGTCGACTAACACCCAGGTACCTATTTGCTGCTAGGTGAACAGGACAACAGGTGTAAGGAAACGTGTCGAAATGTTTCCACCCGCCGGGAATCGAACCCGGGCCCTCCGTGTGTGAGGCGGGAGCTTTAGCCACCAGGCCACCGGGCCACGCGATAAACTCTACTAAATAGCTATCGAGCTTTTATAACCCATAATATGAGATATATACGGTATTCCTGTTATGTTTCAAGAGAGTAGATTCATTTATGTTTCTATGACAGAACTGTCTGGTGGCTAAAGCTCTCGCTTCACACGGCGAGGGCCTGGGTTCGATTCCCAACCGGAGTAGAAACACTGGGCGTGTTTCTTTCCACCTGCTGTCTGTGTTCCCCATCAGTAAAATGGGTACCTGGGGGTTAGTCGACTGGTGTGGGTCGCATCCTGGGACAAAACTGACCTAATTTGCCCGAATTGCTCAGCATAACAAGTGGCTTTCTATATAGTAGGATGTCAGCTAAGACTGTATTATATGTAAATAAAAATATTATTATAAAGATAGCGTTCGACTCCTGTCCTGTCCTGACCGAGTATTTATGTTGGGCTGATGACGCACTGAGCAGTGTGAAAGTACTTGAGCTAAAGATTCCCCCCCCCCCGTGGCTTGTCTTGCATGTACACATACACACACACATATATATATATATACACGCACACAAGACATACCACGGGGAGGGGGGAGTAAGATGCTCTTATTCTGAGAAAACTTTCTCCCATTCCACCTGTTGCCACTCTTGCAACATTGCAAAGCTCCTTATGACACACGGAGACCTGTGAAAGATCTTGAGCTGAAGATTTCCATCCTTGTGGTTTGTCTTGCATTATTAAGATCTTATGTTCTACTGTTTGCTCACGTGCTTCTTTAAACCAATTATAATTGATAAAGCCTCCATTGTGTGTATAATCCTACGGGTTTAGACTCCCCATGATAACAATAATAGTGTGATAAAAGTTTTTTTGAAAGCCGACACAAGTTAAAAAATGAGAAACTTGTGCAGCATTTGGGTTATGTTTATAAGTAAGTTTATTCAGGTATACACAAATACAGTTACATACATTATCATACGTAGCAGCATATGTGTAGAGAACCTGGGATAACTCAGAAAAGTCAGACAAATTGACTTATTTCCATTGGGGTCCTTTCCTTTATTGAGGAAACGTTTCGCCAGCCAATGGTTTCTTTAGTCCAATACAGAGAATAACCGTGGAAGATGAGGAGGAGTTGGAGGTAATCAGTCCTTCAACCTCAAGCTAGATGGACATGAATACATCGACTCCAGGCTGAGGGACTGATAACCTTAACTGTTCCTCATCTTTTACTGTTGTCTGTATTGGACTGAGAAAGCCACTGGCGGAAACTTTCCCTCAATACAGATTCCCAAATGTTACACAAATGTCTTATCTTCAAAGGCACCATTGATGAAACGCCTCTTTCAATAACTGTTTCCATTATTCATGTGCCGTAATACTCCCACAATTTCACTAGTCTTACTTGGCCTTTGTAACAAATGTGTCGTTTTCTTTAATACTGATGAAATTGTCGTCTGCTGAGGTTTAAATCGCCCGCCTCAACGCTCAGCTGATGGGAAAAGTTGCCGAGTGTCTCTGCAGACGACTCCCACTCACAAATACACACTCACAATTCATTGCAGAAAACGTAAATCATGTTCGTAGATGCAAAATAATCGGTAATATACAATGAAATTTGTCGATGGCACGTAGGAAAAGATGAGAATGTAGAAAATACAGTTTTATTAAGGGTTGTGCCAGGTAATTTATGGTGCGGCAACTATTCCATTCATTTGTGAAGTGCAGTGCAGGCCGGACGTGTGAGAGGCTGCCTGTGGATATACCCTTGTTTTGATCACCATCTAGGGTATCCAGGAGCGGCACAAGTAGACAGTGATACAGGTGAAATGCGTCAATGGTACTGAGCAGTTTAGTAAGGAAATATCCGGTTGCAGGAGGTAAAAGAGGCAGAAATTAGTGGTATTGGTCCGCGTGGTGTGGCACAGAAAGGGCGCCAACTCCAAGTGCCCAACCCATAACTTATTTGGATTTTATCGACGATTTCAGCGAATTCCCGTAGGTGATAGAAGGTAAGTGAGACCAACACAGGTACACGTAAGTGCATCCCCACCTAACCTCTTCTCACACTGTTAAGTTGTTCCTTGAGCTGATGCTTTCTCCACTGATCTTTAAATCGTTCTCATGAAAAAAAAAAGTCATCTTGAGGTAAGTATTGTGCAAAACGAGGTAACTTAATGAATGTTTATATCAGTGAAGGTGTTACGTGTACTAAGGAAGAGAACTGCTCCAGTTCTCCAGATATTGTACAAGCTGTCCAAATAAAACGTTTTCCCAGCAAAGATACCAGATGAAACAAATGGTCAACATGGATGAATAGGAGGCTAAAATATCCTCTGGGGGAGAAGAGAGGAATTTTTAGTCTCATCAGTTGAAAGGGTGGCTTTATGAATCAGTACGACCCTGCTAAAAGAGGTCAGAAAAGTGATAAGAAAAGATAAATAAAACTATAAAATTAACTGTGTATGTCTAATTTCCCTGACGTATATCCGGCGTATATCTAGGTAATTGGACACCTTTGCAACGTTTGGATATTTCATTTAGGCTCGCCAAGACCATATCAAGATAAAATGTGCATACCATGACAACAGTTATGTAATATACTCAGCAAGAGTAATGTGATATAACAGGTGACAACGGTAAGATGGCAGGAGTGTTACTGTTCATGGTTCCTTCTAATATCTTGAGATGTCGAAGCTGCCGTTATTTTGAGGGTCTGTGACGTGGTATGGGAGAAGATTCTTGAATTAAACTGTTACCAAAAGTTCTGTCTATAGACAAGGCTTTTGGTAACAGAAAGGGAATATGAGGCAGAGGTGGAGATATAGATGACAAGAGACGTCATAACTGGTAATGGTAGTTAGTTTAATATGTTTATTATGCACCCCATACCCATCCTGTGGGCGGTAGTCAAAAGATTACAGAGGTACATAATTGGTCCAGGGACTGGACTCCAAAGTTTTGATAGCTGAGCAAGTTAGAGGTAATGAACTCACAATTTACAAAGGTAATGAACTCACAATTTACAAAGGTAATGAACTCCAGGTAAGTCTGGTCACAATCATGACAAGTTACAAAGGTATTTACAGATTACAGAGGTACGTAATGGGTCCAGGGACTGGGCCCCCAAAGTTTTGATAGCTGAACTAGTAATGGTAGCAACCCTATTATATGAAAGTTAAGACACATGTGCAACATCTGGATATCTTTATTGTAGACGTTTCGCCATCCAGTGGCTTTATCAATACAGATTCTAGGACATAATAGGAAGACAGTAGAACTATATACAAACATGTTGCACATGTGTCTTAACTTTCATATTGTCGGTATTTTATACCTTTCTTGCACAACCCTATTATATGCGTCAGTGCCGGAGGCTTAACAAGTAATGGCAAACATGCGTCAGGGAACGTAAGTACGCCTTCAGTTACAACGACACGAACAATGCGTGCGTGGTTCACCATAGTTGGTATGGTCATCTGATGAAGTGCGAGGAGCCAGGCTTGTCATTAAAGAAATTACCGCCGAGAAGACGCCGCTTCAGTCTTCAGTGATCGCTGCTCCTAAAAGAAATCCAGTCCTTTCAGTATTTCAGTCTTGTTGGAACCCCAATGAAACTAAGCCATGTTGACTTTTTTTTTTGGGGGGGGGGAGGAGGTTATCCAAGGTAATTTACACATATATTACTATGTATGATAATTTGTGTAACTGTATTCATGTGTACCCGTACCTAAATAAATTACCCCTTCAAGACACCGTGGATAAGTGACAGAAATACGAGTGACCTGACGCCCCCCGCACCTGTCTTCTCATGACCTCTATAGAATTTATAAAATTTATTAAATAGTTTTTTTTTTTAGTGCTGCACAAGTGTCTTATTTACAATCTGTCCGCATATCGTATAACATAAGGATAATTGCCGTTATTTAAATACCTTGCTGTCTTTATGAGGAAACTCGATAAGTTCATCAAGTCATTTTCCTGATCAGCCGGGCTGTGGTGCTACGTGCACAAACAGCATGATCGATCAGGCCAACAACCAGGAAGGTTGGTCTACAAATGGGTCGCTGGGGTGGTGGTCCCCCGGAAGCGGAAGCAACTACAGATTCCAGATTGCAGAGTGCATACACTATGGAGAGTGCGAGTTTTCATTTGTGATTAACCTTAAGCACGTAATGCCTCACTAAACTACCGTAACTAGCCTGGTAGTGTGTTTGTAACCCTCACTGAACTATTGTGACTAACCTGGTTGTGTTTTGCTAATCCTCGTTAAGCTTCCGCAACTAGCTTGGTAGTGTATAACCCTCACAATTGTGACTAGCCTGGTTGCGTTTTTGTAATCCTCACCAAACTACCGTAACTAAACTGAATCACAAAATCGTAATGACCATAACTAGCCTGGTGGTGTGTTTGTAACCCTTAGTAAACTATTGTGACAAGCCTGGTTGTGTTTTTGTATCCCTCAATAAACTTCTGTGACTAAACTACCGTAACTAGCCTGGTAACGTGTTTGTAACTCACTAAACTACTTTAACTAGCCTGGTGATGTGTAACTTCATTAATCGATCGTAAATAGCCAGGTAATGTGTAACCCTCACTGAATTACTGTAACTAGCCTGGTAGTGTTTGTAGATTCACTAAACTATTGTGACTAGCCTGGTAGTGTTTGTAACCTCACTAAACTATTGTGACTACCCTGGTAGTGTGTAGTAGGCGCAGTTATATACGGTATTCCTGTCATGACTTCCATTAGGTATTTGACGAATTACACACATTTATAATGCCTGTTTTTTTATTTTGAAGACGTTTCGCCAGCCAGTGGCTTTATCAGTTCAGTACAGAGATTAATACTCACCACCCTATTTATTGACTACTTTTAGCCATATCTTGAATATTTATCTGCTTATTGTAGCTGAGTGAACATACTATTGAAATATGCGCTGGTTAAGTTACTCTTCTATAACTTGCTCATGTTAAATTGATTTTTATATATTTATATTGATTTAGTAGCACTGACATTCAGTATTCGTAATTTTCGGGAATTCGGTGGGTAACTTAAAAAAAAAAAACGCAACCATGAGAATGAACGCCTAACAAAACAAGTCGTAAAATGTTTCTGATGGTGGTGGTCAAGGTGAAATAGTTTAGGCAAAAGTAGGTGTTCTAGGTTGTTGTGTTTTGTTCGCATATTTTTTTTTTTATTCGTGCGTATTGTGAGTAGCATAGTGAAAGATATTGTTTTCGAGAGTAGTTATAGTAACTGATTAAGATCTACCCATGACTTCCATACAATGTTTAAGCTGTCGTAGCTGGTAAATCCTAAAGGATATCCTCCTCGCTCTACTCAAGTCTTCCAGCTCAGGCTAACACATGCATTACCTCGTGTATGACACCCATCCAGTGTGATGGTATATGACAGGGAAATATAACTTGTCTTTGTTTCCACAGTGTAACTATCATGTAGAATAACGTAACCGCACACCGAGAATGCTCAAAATTTTGTTTAAAAGCTCGCAATGAGATTTAAAAGTGAGGAATGTAGTGTAGTGTAGTGTGACATGGTGGTACTGTCACGTCACCCTACACGTGTATTGTCCATCTCGGTTCAGCTAGCAGCAATATATTGGGTGGTCCCCTGTGAGCTGGCCCCTGGGTTAACACATCTACTCTTACAAGATTAAGGAACCTCGATTATTCGTTTGTTTCTTGGGACTCTTATATGGCTACCAATATTAATGGAATTATATTTTGATTTTATACTATGTTGCATTATTTAATCAGAGTGTGGGGAGAAATAGAGGTGTTTTTTTTCTGTGTATGTGTGGGATGTTCCTTGGTGCGGTCCATTTACCGAATCTAGGTAATAAAATTCGGGTACGGTATCTGATCTCTGACCATAAAGTTGCTTAGTGAAGCTTGGAGTTTGGAGAGTGTTTGAGTTAAGAATCTCCATAGTCCCTTATTGTAGTAGTTACCCAATTGTTGTTGTCATGTGTGGTTTTGTATCTATTTTCTTAGTTGTATTTTTTATTATTTTTTTTTTTGGTGGTATATGCGATTGTTTCATTTTTTTTCTATATTCTCTATATTGTATTTGAAAAAGTCTAGTAAGCGAAATGTCTGTTAATATTGTAACTTGTTAAAAGACACATAACGAAAAAATCTTAATTAATACGACGCTTCACTTGCACGAGGCTTTGTCATAAGAACATAAGAATATAAGAACGAAGGAACACTGCAGCAGGCTTACTGGCCCATTCGAGGCAGGTCCAAGTCTCCTACCGGCTTAAGCCAATGCACCCAACCTAGTCAGGTCAGGTCACATTGACTTAAGGGAGGAACACGGCAACCGACCTGGTAGCACAAGCTATCAGGTCCAACTCACACCCACCCACATCCACTCATGTATTTATTCAACCTATTTTTAAAGCTACACAACGTTCTGGCCTCTATCACTGTACTTGGGAGTTTGTTCCACTCATCCACAACTCTATTACCAAACCAGTACTTTCCTATATCCTTCCTGAATCTGAATTTTTCCAACTTAAAACCATTCCTGCGAGTCCTGTCTAGGCTAGATATTTTCAGCACACTATTTACATCCCCTTTATTTATTCCTGTCTTCCATTTATACACCTCAATCATATCCCCCCTAATTCTACGTCTTTCTAGAGATTGCAGATTCAGGGCCCTTAGTCTATCCTCATAGGGAAGGTTTCTGATACATGGGATCAACTTTGTCATCCTCCTTTGTACATTTTCCAGAGCATTTATATCCATTCTGTAATACGGTGACCAAAACTGTGCAGCATAATCTAAATGAGGCCTAACCAAGGATGTATAGAGTTGAAGAACAACCTGAGGACTGTTAGGTAAGACACATATGCAACAGTTAGACAACTTTATTCCGAAACGTTTCGCCTACACAGTAGGCGAAACGAAACGGAATAAAGTTGTCTAACTGTTGCATATGTGTCTTACCTAACAACCTGTCGGTATTGTATACCATTTTGATGTTCAACCTGAGGACTCCTATTATTTATGCTTCTTGATATAAAGTGTTACTTAACACCTTGTACTGTATGAGTATTTTTAATCAGTTTTCGGCTACGCCGGCGGACATCAACATCCTGGTCGATCAGGCCTTCAAGAGGAAACTGGACAAATATCTTCACCAGAGGGAGCTGGACAGATACCTAAAGACGGTGCCGGATCAGCCGGGCTGTGGTTCGTACGTTGGATTGCGTGCGGCCAGCAGTAACAGCCTCGTTGATCAGGCTCTGATCCACCGGGAGGCCTGGTCGTGGACAGGGCCGCGGGGGTGTTGATCCCCGGAATGCCCTCCAGGTAGGTACTAGATCAACCAGGCTGTGATGGATATGTGAGACTGCGGTCCACCAGCAGTAACAGCCCGGTTGACCAGGCTAGCACCGGACGAGATTGGCCCATGACCGGGCTCCGGGAGTAAAAAGACTCGAAACTCACCAAAGGCAAAGACCAACAACCAGGGGACTTAGTGTGGGACTCTGCCTCAGGGACAGTGACCCTCGGACGCGATCACAGGTAATATCAACTAAGTCCTAATTGCTGCAATTGTGACTTGATTCCACAGTCTGTCGATAATGTCAGTTCTAGCAGGCTGTTCCTGCTAGCGGCCCACCAGACCACGTAGCCATCACAACCTGGCTGATCAGGCACGTTCAGTAGATAGTGGTCCCGTTCCTTCATGGTAGAATACATTTGATAAAACGAGTGAGGTGTGTGTGTGTGTGTGTCTCAGCATATATCTCATCTTAAGTTGTTAGTGGGACTGGTAGAGGTGAAGTTTTCTCTATCAACGACGTTAGGCTACACGTCCGCTATTTGGAACAAGATACTTGAGTGCAGTGCGGAAAAAGGTTTGCTCTTCTATACAGCTCGTGGTCTGGGAAGTTCCGCTGTTTCACTTATAAAATGTTTCTTTCATCTTGTCATTGTTTATGGAACCACCAACATGGATTTAAACATGATAAATCGTGTGTTTCTTGTGTTTTCTGAGCACAGTGAAAGAACACGGGCTTAACATCCGTGGGGTCCTAACTATTCAACCTATTACCAACACGTATCAGAAATATTGTGTAAGCGTAGGCGTAGTTATTCAGAAGAAAACTGGATCACCACAGATTAACCAGGCTGTGATAGATATGTGGGTCGGCGGGCCGCCAACTTCAACAGTCTGGTTCAGCAAGTAGCCAACGAGAAGTCCTGGCTCCAGACTTCTGCTGCGTGAGTAGGAAAAGCCTCCAAACAGGTCACAGGAATACCAAACAGTGCAGTGCAAGTTGGGTAAACAGGGCTGATAAAATCGCCTTAAGTCAGCACATAGTGGAAGTAACTAGATTAGAAAACACCTTTGACCTTTCATTCACACATAATGAGGATCTGGTACGGAACAAAACACAACAACTTCTCTAATAGAACACCACTTGGGAGTGGTCTCTGTTCTGGTTTCACCTCTTATAAGCAAATTCTGTTGCCTCTCAGTCAGCTATACCTTAATAAGTGAACTTTTCAAACCTACATTATCCCCTCAAGGAAGGTTCCTTGATGTTGGTGAGGGGCTCTTGATTTAGGGAATTGGATCTGTGCTCCAGTTCCCCGAATTAAGCCTGAATGCCTTCCACATCCCCCCCCCCGAGGCGCTGTATAATCCTCCGGGTTTAGCGCTTTCCCCTTGATTATAATAATAAATAATTCAAACCTACATGCACACGACTTGAGCAGCCCGAAATACTGAGTCTTCTGTAGAGCTAAGATTGATGTGCGGGACTAAGTGTCAAACACTCACTTCCAAAGCTCTCAACGGCATCCATTATATCATAACCGTTAGGAAATTGATAGGCCGGATAATTAGAACCTTCAGTATAAAGATGCGACGCCAGTGATGTTTCTCTAAAAGTACTTGTTCTCTCTCAACTGGAATACATACTGCTGCAAGCAAGCAACTCCACTTAATGAGGGAGAAATCACAGTTCTAGAGAATGTACAGAGAATATTTACTGTGTATAAATTCAGTGAAGCATCTGGTGAGGTCAGGTAGGACCGCAGGGACAGTGGACCCCAGAATCAGCTTGATAAAGCTCCTGGGGAGCGAAACGTTGCCACAATAAAATGTCACATTAGTTGCACTTGTGTCCTTTTACTTTACAAAAGATAACTGACAGCTAGTCTACGATAACTCGACTAGACAAGTGTATGAATAATGTAAGTTGCATTTACTGTGATAGAAATTAATGATTTAATAACACAATTTTGTTTTTATCTGTCCTGTATTTTTTTTATGTTGTACAAGAACTTCAGTAATGAGGAGAAAAACGTTTGTTTACACACGATGGGGGTAATTAGGGTAAGTGGCAGGAATGGTATTCCCAGCCCAGCGCTGATACGGACAACTTGTTACGATTTTGTTGTAATTTCAGTTATGCTTGTAAATTTAGCCGGGATGATTTGCTCGTTAGTGATGCTAATTGTCTCACGTCTAGATTAAAAAAATAATGAAGTTTGAAACACATTGTAATTGTAAAATTGTGACTAAAATCTTCATTGGATATAAAAGCCTAAATCCAGGAACACAATTAGTTTTTATTTTCGATAATGTAGATAATTAGGCATCTATACTTGCGATGCAGGAGAACACAGATCTTCGTGTTGAACCAGAAGACAGCAGCTGATTGAACATTAAAATGGTATAAAATACCGACAGGTTGTTAGGTAAGACACATATGCAACAGTTAGGTATCTTTATTATGAAACGCTTCGCCTACACAGCAGGCTTCTTCAGTCAAGTACAGAATTAGTAAGTAAGTAAGTAAGTTTATTCAGGTATACACAAATACAGTTACATAGAATTATCATACATAGCAGCATATGTGTAGAGAACCTAGGATAACCCAAAAAAGTCAGACAGAGTGACTTATTTCCATTGGGGTCCTTTTACCTTATTATTATAGTACAAAGGTTATAATATTTTCTTATTATTCTACAATGAAGATAACATCTTATTATCATACTAAAAAGACTATCTGCTACACCAAGGTCATTAAGACTATCTACAATACGAGGGTCATTACAAGGAATAAGGTAAAATTTACACGTATGTTAGCTAAAAAATAGAAAATCATTCCCCTCCCTTTCTGTAGCTACATTCATCAGACACCTTTTGGCACTCTTCTTGAACTGGTTCACGCTATGACTGGCTTTGACATGTGCGGGTAGTCTGTTCCATTCCTTTATTGCTGTACAATAAAAGGTGTTTGAAGCCTGGCCACTGACTGTGGGTACTACAAAGTTGTGCTCTCTCCCCCTAGTACTATGATTGCTTTGGTTCCCAACCTTGACAAAATTGACAGCAAGATATTCTGGACATTGTTTGTGAGCAATTTTATAAACATGATTTAGCTTCAGTTGTTTTACTCTGTCTTCAACATTCAAACAATATTGTTTCAGACTATGGAACAATGCTCTTCTCCAGACTGAGGGACTGACCACCTCAAAACTTTAAGGGTGATGGACTGATTACATCGTCTTCAAGTATCTTCTGCTTCTATCAACTTTTCTGTACTTGACTGAAGAAGCCTGCTGTGTAGGCGAAGCGTTTCATAATAAAGATACCTAACTGTTGCATATGTGTCTTACCTAACAACAGCAGCTGATAAATTAGCTTTTGAATTACAAGCTGTGCACGTGAGCGGTAAATATCCCGGGCCATTCATTAAGTGCAAGTGTGAGTGGTCACAAAGGTCACACCAACAGCTTTCTCGCGCAAACCCACAACTGTGTTTTCTTTCTATAACTCCAATAGGCTTAATTAAGGCTCACATTGAAGGAACACATCACGAGTTGTACCCTAGGTGTTGCAACTGTGTTGTAATCCCTTTCATGAGTGTTGCACGTGTGTCTTGGTTTCCACGACATACTGATTTGTTAGCATTATTTAACTCCAAAATATAATTTTACATTTCTATAACCCCAGTGAGTATACCAACAACAGTAATACTGAAGTATGTGGATGTTTCCGTTGTGATGTTAAGCCGTGTTTGTGATAAAGTGGATTTTGTGAGAGCAGTAGCAGGGGCTGATGTGTACATTTTTGTGTTGCGTCTAAGTTGTTAATAAACAAGCACGGGATCCGTGTTTGTCATCCTAATAACACGTGAATGATTCCACATCACTTTGTCCCTCTTCATGCTTAAGACTCCTGGCACCAACACTCTTCCTCTCCACTCATTCTCTCTCTCTCTCTCTCTCTCTCTCTCTCTCTCTCTCTCTCTCTCTCTCTCTCTCTCTCTCTCTCTCTCTCAGCTCAGGATAGTTTACAATATCTGTTCCACCAGTTGAGGAGAAAGACTTAGCTCCCACTGACTTCCCAGATGAAGTCAAGCGTTTGTTGACTCTGTTGAACAAAGTCGTAAAGCCATTGCCTTACCAGGTGAGAAGATGGGTATAACAAACTTATTGTCCCATCATATTCCACTTGAACCTGGTACTAGACCTATCTATATACCTGCGTACAGACTGCCTCATTCACAAGTTGCTGTCGCAGAAGAATTGATCAATCAAATGCTTGATGATGGAGTTATTGCACCTAACAATTCACCTTGGAATGCGCCCTTGATCCTAGTACCTAAGAAGGATGGTACTTGGCGCCCAGTGATTGACTTTAGGAAGTTAAATGCGAAAACTATCCCAGATCGCTTCCCACTTCCTGTACTGGGTGATCTTTTACGTAACATCGGAGATAACAAAGTCTTTTCAACCCTGGATTTGTTACAAGGGTTTTGGCAAGTCCCTCTTCACGAGGACAGCCAAGAGCTAACTGCATTCTCCACTCCTACAGGTCATTATCACTTCCTCCGTATGGCGTTTTGATTACGATCCTCCCCTATCACGTTCTCAAGGCTCATGACTAATATCTTTAGAGGTCTCATAGGTAATGCACTTATGGTGTACTTAGATGATATAATCGTCATGTCTAAAGACGTGGATACACACTTGAAAAGACTTGATGTAGTACTTGGTAAGCTTGAAGAAGCCAATTTAAAGATCAAACTGTCTAAATGTCAATTTTTCAGATCAGAAATTAAGTTTCTTGGTCACGTAGTCACTCCTAGAGGGGTTACGACTGACCAAAGCAAAGTAACTGCAGTACTAAATTTTCCAACTCCCAAAACTGCTGATGCCGTAAGATCCTTTGTGGGCTTAGCAGGTTTTTTTAGATCTTTCATTGCCAATTTTTCTTCCATAGCTGCTCCTCTAACTGAGTTGCTTAAGAAAGATGCTCCTTTTGTTTGGACCTTCCGTCAAGAAAGAGCATTCCAAACTTTAAAACAAAAGCTAACATCTGCTCCAATTTTGAAATTTCCAGATTTTTCTAAGCCCTTCTATCTGACTACTGATGCTAGTTCTATTGGCATAGGTGCCGTACTAGCTCAGAAGACTGATGGCAAGTACAACGCAGTTGCATTTGCTAGCCGAGTCCTTACGAAGGCTGAACATAATTATACAGTAACTGAGCAAGAAGCTTTAGCAATAGTATGGTCTTTAAAGCACTTCCGAGACATTTATCAGTACTCTGTTCATGTCTTGACAGACCATGCTCCACTGATACCTTTATTCCAGAACAAACAACCTACTGGAAGGTTAGCCAGATGGACCTTGACTATCCAAGAGTTCAATCCCACCGCTGTCACCATTTGTCATGTGGGTTTTCGATACGTGGATAGGGTAAGAATACTCACGTAGGCTGGTAGTACATATAATATATAACGGGAAGTATGGAAAGCGCCAACAGCCGACCTGCCTCTCTCTGCTCTCTATCTTGACTGACCCATGAGTGCCTATGGGTGAGGGGGTGTTTGAAATCCTGCTATGGTCAGCAGCAATATGAATACAGTCAGTGATTCACGCAGAGACGGTTGGTAGTGAGTCATCTACTGGTACACTGGTTACTGGTAACTGGTTACTACTACTGAGATATTAAGGATGAGAGTCTGAAATCTTCAAGAAGAAACTGGATCACTAGCTCCGCGGTGTGCCAGATCAACCAGACTGTGATGGATACGTGGGGCAGAGGGCCGCCAACAGCAACCTGGTCAACCAGACAGCAGGGAGGCCTGGCCCAGGGTCGGGCCGCGGAAGTAAGGACAACTTTGGAAACAGGTGACAGACGCTCACACTCTCAGTGGACGCTCTTAACACTACCTAATTATAGAGATGGAGTGCACTTTTAGTCTTCATAATGCTTAAAGGATCTAAATGCATTTTAAGGCGTGCACAGAGGACTGACACAGCATATACTATAAGTCTTTCAGTGCACTATAAGTCTTGCAGTGCACGGATAAATAAGGAATTCTGAACTTGCAGTCTTCAATGTCGTGGAATACTGGGGATGTGATTCAAGTGTATAAGTAGAAGATTGGCGTAAATAAAGATGATATAAGTAAAATTTTGAGAGTATTAAATCAAGACAGAACTCCCCCAAAAAATGTTCAAACTGGAGAAATTAAGATTAAACATTGGTATAGCACTTGAGTTGATGGGTCGAGCTAACAGCCAAGTAGCGTCATTGAATCTTATACTTAGAGTGGCTTTTATAATATGTTTGACAGATACCTGAAGGATAATAATTGAATAAACGTGGGCTTGAAGTCAACAGTGCTTTGCGAAACCCAATATTTTCGCTGAAGTTGGAATTTTGTGAAACATAAGTGTTTCTAGCAGAATATGAGTCTTCAAGTGTCTAGATTGATAATCCAGCTGGTGCCACTCTGCCATCCTCCAGAAATATGAGAAACAGACTGTCAGGTGGTCGCCCATCATCCGGGAATACTAAACAACGAATAGATCACAATGATTAGTGACTATTCTGGCCAAATTTAGTGCTAACATGTTTTTAAGTAGAGGAAGTCACCTGTTGTACTTTCATGTTGATAAGGATGCTGTGAGGATCCCATATAAATCGTATATCCAAGATGGCCATCATTTTTACCATTAAGTATTCGTTCCATCGTCTTTTGGATTAGGTAGGGAAAGGAAAGTGAACTAGACAGCATACATAGCTTCGAAATTTGAGTGGATTACAGTAGTAGATAACCTTTACTGCACATATAAGTTCCATCAAACACCTTAACTGCTGGGAACACTTGGAAGCGCAGGCGAGAGATACATCATAATCTACACCTGGAAGATCCTGGAGGGACTGATCCCTAATATGCACACAGAAATCACTCCTTACGAAAGCAAAAGACTTGGCAGGCGATGCAACATACCCCCAGTGAAAAGTAGGGGCGCCATTAGTACACTGAGAGAAAACACAATAAGTGTCCGGGGCCCAAGACTGTTCAACAGCCTCCCACAAGCCATAAGGGGAATTACCAATAGACCCCTGGTTGTCTTCAAGAGGGAGCTGGACAGATACCTAAAGTCAGTGCCGGATCAGCCGGGCTGTGGTTCGTACGTTGGACTAAGTGCGATCAGCAGTAACAGCCTCGTTGATGAGGCCCTGATCCATGGACCGGGCCGCAGGAGCGTTGATCCCCGGAATACCCTCCAGGTAGCTTGATAACTTGTGACATTTTAGCTAGATAACTTGTTTCATCTTAGCTGAGGTGCGACATAAAAGGTGTGAGTTACGAGCTAAATGGCTAGCATCTATTTTACGCCGCATTATTCAGATACGGGGTAAAATACGTGCAAGTAAAGAGGCAGTACACTAGTGATGTAGGCTGCATGATGGGTGATGCTGGTCACAGCGTGCATGGGGCGCGGCTTGCATACTCGCCCAAGGTGATACCCTGCTTGTTATTCTTCTGCATGATTACACCACAAGACGGGGCACAGCCCACAGCTTCTTCCCACAATCTCTCTGTACACTCAACAGTCTGTACATCTAACTGCCCCAGTGTACATTTAACTGTCTGTACATCTAACTGCCTCTACATTCAACTACCTGTACATTTAGCTGTGGGAGAGCTACTGTTATCTAGAGATAATTTTGCCAGCTTCCCACAATTCACTATTATTTTTGTATCTGCCTACCTTTATAGTCAGTTTTATTGTTGTTATGTTTCATTTTAGTGTTAAGGGAGGTCACTCGGCTTTAAAAAAGTTGAATTAATTAATCCAAATTCGTCTCAAGAACGATTAAAGCATTGGCCATAAAATATGATCCTATGTAGATCAACTTGAACAAGAATTTCGTTACTGCCTTACGAGAGACCGGGGAGGAGAGTTGAGGCACATGGCTTTTGAGAGCAGATCTTAAACTGGGTCAGATATTGATTATCTAATGGGAATGTTAGTGGAGATGAGGCAGTAATGGAGCGCCCAAGAACTCTTGTCCTGCGACCTTTGTTATTCACTACGCAGTACGGGAATGGGCAACACTCAGTTCAAAACGCCTAGAGGCATCCACCTTGATGCCGGTGAGAGGCTGTTCCCAGGCACTATATAACCTCCAGTACAGACTCTGCTCATACTCTTGGTTAACACAAAACGCGGTGACTGTAGATCTAAACAGACCTGATACAAACTGAAGACTGATTTTTTTTTGTCAGTACAGATAAGCGCAGGGTTCCATGTGTGGGAAATACAAACAAAACTGCCGGACTGGAACTGGAATAGTATGCGAGAACCAACATAGTTGGAGTAAATGACACCTAGATGCAGTGGATAACTTTAATAGGAACATTTCCTCCACACAGTAGACGACTTAATTTTCACAGCAGCGTCGCGAGACCAGGTCTAGCTAGAAAAATTTAGACCAATATGGAAGCCTGGCCCCAGGTCGCGCTACCTGGAGGGTATTCCGGGGATCAACGCCCCCGCGGCCCGGTCCACGACCAGAAACCACTATTATTATAGTCAAGGGGAAGCTCCTGGGAAATGGGGGGTAACCCAGGCTTGATCTGAGTAAGAGAAAAAGTGGCTGGAATTGTTGGATGAAGATACCTTCCCTAGTATTTTTAGGCAAATCGGCGAAACAGGTGAGAGCCATGGTTGATAATGATGATACATACGTGGATAAAATATAAGCAACAGTGTATGAAGATTTACATCCTGGATTATTTATATTTTACTACAAATGCCACCCTTTAATAATAATAATAATCTATTTCTACAAGTACACGTACGAGGTATACAGACCATAGCTGATATCAGTGACATACTATATAGAAAGCCCCTTCTTATGCAGAGCATTTCAGGCAAATTAGGTCAATTTTGTCCCCAGGATGCGACACACACCAGTCGACTAACACCCAGGTACCTATTTTACTGCTAGTTAAACATGGACAGCAGGTATCTTAAAGAAACACATCCCAATGCTTCCACCTGTACCCGGGATCGACCCCGGACATCAGTGTGTAAGCTGAGTGCGCTACCAAGACACAAAATTATCTTGGCCTTGTGATGATCCTCTTACAGAATGGTGTCACTGGTCTTGGAAATACAGTGTACGAGAAAAAGGAATAATTTAAGCTTAAACACTTAACAAATTTCCTTCAGCAAGTGACTTAGCAAGTTTAATTTACAACTTATGGGGAGATATAGTGGGAGGGGCGACGTGATCACACTGTGTGGGAAGATATAGTGGGAGGGGCGACGTGATCACACTGTGTGGGAAGATATAGTGGGAGGGGCGACGTGATCACACTGTGTGGGAAGATATAGTGGGAGGGGCGACGTGATCACACTGTGTGGGAAGATATAGTGGGAGGGGCGACGTGATCACACTGTGTGGGAAGATATAGTGGGAGGGGCGACGTGATCACACTGTGTGGGAAGATATAGTGGGAGGGGCGACGTGATCACACTGTGTGGGAAGATATAGTGGGAGGGGCGACGTGATCACACTGTGTGGGAAGATATAGTGGGAGTGGCGACGTGATCACACTGTGTGGGAAGATATAGTGGGAGGGGCGACGTGATCACACTGTGTGGGAAGATATAGTGGGAGGGGCGACGTGATCACACTGTGTGGGAAGATATAGTGGGAGGGGCGACGTGATCACACTGTGTGGGAAGATATAGTGGGAGGGGCGACGTGATCACACTGTGTGGGAAGATATAGTGGGAGGGGCGACGTGATCACACTGTGTGGGAAGGTGTAGTGGGAGGGGCGACGTGATCACACTGTGGGAAGATATAGTGGGAGGGGCGACGTGATCACACTGTGGGAAGGTATAGTGGGAGGGGCGACGTGATCACACTGTGTGGGAAGATATAGTGGGAGGGGCGACGTGATCACACTGTGTGGGAAGATATAGTGGGAGGGGCGACGTGATCACACTGTGTGGGAATATATAGTGGGAGGGGCGACGTGATCACACTGTGTGGGAAGATATAGTGGGAGGGGCGACGTGATCACACTGTGTGGGAAGATATAGTGGGAGGGGCGACGTGATCACACTGTGTGGGAAGATATAGTGGGAGGGGCGACGTGATCACACTGTGTGGGAAGATATAGTGGGAGGGGCGACGTGATCACACTGTGTGGGAAGATATAGTGGGAGGGGCGACGTGATCACACTGTGTGGGAAGATATAGTGGGAGGGGCGACGTGATCACACTGTGTGGGAAGATATAGTGGGAGGGGCGACGTGATCACACTGTGTGGGAAGATATAGTGGGAGGGGCGACGTGATCACACTGTGTGGGAAGATATAGTGGGAGGGGCGACGTGATCACACTGTGTGGGAAGATATAGTGGGAGGGGCGACGTGATCACACTGTGTGGGAAGATATAGTGGGAGGGGCGACGTGATCACACTGTGTGGGAAGGTGCAGTGGGAGGGGCGACGTGATCACACTGTGTGGGAAGATATAGTGGGAGGGGCGACGTGATCACACTGTGGGAAGGTATAGTGGGAGGGGCGACGTGATCACACTGTGTGGGAAGATATAGTGGGAGGGGCGACGTGATCACACTGTGTGGGAAGATATAGTGGGAGGGGCGACGTGATCACACTGTGTGGGAAGATATAGTGGGAGGGGCGACGTGATCACACTGTGTGGGAAGATATAGTGGGAGGGGCGACGTGATCACACTGTGTGGGAAGATATAGTGGGAGGGGCGACGTGATCACACTGTGTGGGAAGATATAGTGGGAGGGGCGACGTGATCACACTGTGTGGGAAGATATAGTGGGAGGGGCGACGTGATCACACTGTGTGGGAAGATATAGTGGGAGGGGCGACGTGATCACACTGTGTGGGAAGATATAGTGGGAGGGGCGACGTGATCACACTGTGTGGGAAGATATAGTGGGAGGGGCGACGTGATCACACTGTGTGTGAAGTGGGATGATCACACTGTGTGGAGATATAGGGGAGGGGCGACGTGATCACACTGTGTGGGAAGATATAGTGGGAGGGGCGACGTGATCACACTGTGTGGGAAGATATAGTGGGAGGGGCGACGTGATCACACTGTGTGGGAAGATATAGTGGGAGGGGCGACGTGATCACACTGTGTGGGAAGATATAGTGGGAGGGGCGACGTGATCACACTGTGTGGGAAGATATAGTGGGAGGGGCGACGTGATCACACTGTGTGGGAAGATATAGTGGGAGGGGCGACGTGATCACACTGTGTGGGAAGATATAGTGGGAGGGGCGACGTGATCACACTGTGTGGGAAGATATAGTGGGAGGGGCGACGTGATCACACTGTGTGGGAAGATATAGTGGGAGGGGCGACGTGATCACACTGTGTGGGAAGATATAGTGGGAGGGGCGACGTGATCACACTGTGTGGGAAGATATAGTGGGAGGGGCGACGTGATCACACTGTGTGGGAAGATATAGTGGGAGGGGCGACGTGATCACACTGTGTGGGAAGATATAGTGGGAGGGGCGACGTGATCACACTGTGTGGGAAGATATAGTGGGAGGGGCGACGTGATCACACTGTGTGGGAAGATATAGTGGGAGGGGCGACGTGATCACACTGTGTGGGAAGATATAGTGGGAGGGGCGACGTGATCACACTGTGTGGGAAGATATAGTGGGAGGGGCGACGTGATCACACTGTGTGGGAAGATATAGTGGGAGATATAGGGCGACGTGATCACACTGTGTGGGAAGATATAGTGGGAGGGGCGACGTGATCACACTGTGTGGGAAGATATAGTGGGAGGGGCGACGTGATCACACTGTGTGGGAAGATATAGTGGGAGGGGCGACGTGATCACACTGTGTGGGAAGATATAGTGGGAGGGGCGACGTGATCACACTGTGTGGGAAGATATAGTGGGAGGGGCGACGTGATCACACTGTGTGGGAAGATATAGTGGGAGGGGCGACGTGATCACACTGTGTGGGAAGATATAGTGGGAGGGGCGACGTGATCACACTGTGGGAAGGTATAGTGGGAGGGGCGACGTGATCACACTGTGTGGGAAGATATAGTGGGAGGGGCGACGTGATCACACTGTGTGGGAAGGCATAGTGGGAGGGGCGACGTGATCACACTGTGTGGGAAGATATAGTGGGAGGGGCGACGTGATCACACTGTGGGAAGGTATAGTGGGAGGGGCGACGTGATCACACTGTGTGGGAAGGTCTAGTGGGAGGGGCGACGTGATCACACTGTGGGGAAGATATAGTGGGAGGGGCGACGTGATCACACTGTGTGGGAAGGTATAGTGGGAGTGGCGACGTGATCACACTGTGTGGGAAGATATAGTGGGAGGGGCGACGTGATCCCACTGTGGGGGAAGGTATAGTATAGTGGGAGGGGGGAGGGGCGACGTGATCACACTGTGTGGGAAGATATAGTGGGAGGGGCGACGTGATCACACTGTGTGGGAAGGTATAGTGGGAGGGGCGACGTGATCACACTGTGTGGGAAGGTATAGTGGGAGGGGCGACGTGATCACACTGTGTGGGAAGATATAGTGGGAGGGGCGACGTGATCACACTGTGTGGGAAGGTATAGTGGGAGGGGCGACGTGATCACACTGTGTGGGAAGGTATAGTGGGAGGGGCGACGTGATCACACTGTGTGGGAAGGTATAGTGGGAGGGGCGACGTGATCACACTGTGTGGGAAGGTATAGTGGGAGGGGCGACGTGATCACACTGTGTGGGAAGATATAGTGGGAGGGGCGACGTGATCACACTGTGTGGGAAGGTATAGTGGGAGGGGCGACGTGATCACACTGTGTGGGAAGATATAGTGGGAGGGGCGACGTAATCACACTGTGTGTGAAGGTATAGTGGGAGGGGCGACGTGATCACACTGTGTGGGAAGGTATAGTGGGAGGGGCGACGTGATCACACTGTGTGGGAAGATATAGTGGGAGGGGCGACGTAATCACACTGTGTGTGAAGGTATAGTGGGGGGGGCGACGTGATCACACTGTGTGGGAAGGTATAGTGGGAGGGGCGACGTGATCACACTGTGTGGGAAGGTATAGTGGGAGGGGCGACGTGATCACACTGTGTGGGAAGGTATAGTGGGAGGGGCGACGTGATCACACTGTGTGGGAAGGTATAGTGGGAGGGGCGACGTGATCACACTGTGTGGGAAGGTATAGTGGGGAGGGGCGTCGTGATCACACTGTGTGGGAAGGTATAGTGGGAGGGGCGACGTGATCACACTGTGTGGGAAGGTATAGTGGGAGGGGCGACGTGATCACACTGTGTGGGAAGGTATAGTGGGAGGGGCGACGTGATCACACTTTGTGGGAAGGTATAGTGGGAGGGGCGACGTGATCACACTGTGTGGGAAGATATAGTGGGAGGGGCGACGTGATCACACTGTGTGGGAAGGTATAGTGGGAGGGGCGACGTGATCACACTGTGTGGGAAGATATAGTGGGAGGGGCGACGTTATCACACTGTGTGTGAAGGTATAGTGGGAGGGGCGACGTGATCACACTGTGTGGGAAGGTATAGTGGGAGGGGCGACGTGATCACACTGTGTGGGAAGATATAGTGGGAGGGGCGACGTGATCACACTGTGTGGGAAGGTATAGTGGGAGGGGCGACGTGATCACACTGTGTGGGAAGGTATAGTGGGAGGGGCGACGTAATCACACTGTGTGTGAAGGTATAGTGGGGGGGGCGACGTGATCACACTGTGTGGGAAGGTATAGTGGGAGGGGCGACGTGATCACACTGTGTGGGAAGGTATAGTGGGAGGGGCGGCGTGATCACACTGTGGGAAGGTATAGTGGGAGGGGCGACGTGATCACACTGTGTGGGAAGGTATAGTGGGAGGGGCGACGTGATCACACTTTGTGGGAAGGTATAGTGGGAGGCGCGACGTGATCACACTGTGGGAAAGTATAGTGGGAGGGGCGACGTGATCACACTGTGTGGGAAGGTATAGTGGGAGGGGCGACGTGATCACACTGTGTGGGAAGGTATAGTGGGAGGGGCGACGTGATCACACTTTGTGGGAAGGTATAGTGGGAGGGGCGACGTGATCACACTGTGGGAAAGTATAGTGGGAGGGGCGACGTGATCACACTGTGGGAAGGTATAGTGGGAGGGGCGACGTGATCACACTGTGTGGGAAGGTATAGTGGGAGGGGCGACGTGACCACACTGTGTGGGAAGGTGTAGTGGGAGGGGCGACGTGATCACACTGTGTGGGAAGGTATAGTGGGAGGGGCGACGTGATCACACTGTGTGGGAAGGTATAGTGGGAGGGGCGACGTGATCACACTGTGGGGAGGTATAGTGGGAGGGGCGGCGTGATCACACTGTGTGGGAAGGTATAGTGGGAGGGGCGACGTGATCACACTGTGTGGGAAGGCATAGTGGGAGGGGCGACGTGATCACACTGTGTGGGAAGGTAAAGTGAGAGGGGCGACGTGTTCACACTGTGTGGGAAGGTATAGTGTGAGGAGCGACGTGATCACACTGTGTGGGAAGGCATAGTGGGAGGGGCGACGTGATCACACTGTGTGGGAAGGTAAAGTGAGAGGGGCGACGTCTTCACACTGTGTGGGAAGCTATAGTGCGAGGGGCGACGTGATCACAATGTGGGAAGGTATAGTGGGAGGGGCGACGTGATCACACTGTGTGGGAAGGTGTAGTGGGAGGGGCGACGTGATCACACTGTGTGGGAAGGTGTAGTGGGAGGGTCGACGTCATCACACTGTGTGGGAAGGTATAGTGGGAGGGGCGACGTGATCACACTGTGTGGGAAGGTGTAGTGGGAGGTGCGACGTGATCACACTGTGTGGGAAGGTGTAGTGGGAGGGGCGACGTGATCACACTGTGTGGGAAGGTGTAGTGGGAGGGGCGACGTGATCACACTGTGTGGGAAGGTGTAGTGGGAGGGGCGACGTGATCACACTGTGTGGGAAGGTGTAGTGGGAGGGGCGACGTGATCACACTGTGTGGGAAGGTGTAGTGGGAGGGGCGACGTGATCACACTGTGTGGGAAGGTATAGTGGGAGGGGCGACGTGATCACACTGTGTGGGAAGGTGTAGTGGGAGGGGCGACGTGATCACACTGTGTGGGAAGGTATAGTGGGAGGGGCGACGTGATCACACTGTGTGGGAAGGTGTAGTGGGAGGGGCGACGTGATCACACTGTGTGGGAAGGTGTAGTGGGAGGGGCGACGTGATCACACTGTGTGGGAAGGTGTAGTGGGAGGGGCGACGTGATCACACTGTGTGGGAAGGTGTAGTGGGAGGGGCGACGTGATCACACTGTGTGGGAAGGTGTAGTGGGAGGGGCGACGTGATCACACTGTGTGGGAAGGTGTAGTGGGAGGGGCGACGTGATCACACTTTGGGAAGGTGTAGTGGGAGGGGCGACGTGATCACACTGTGTGGGAAGGTGTAGTGGGAGAGGCGACGTGATCACACTGTGTGGGAAGATATAGTGGGAGGGGCGACGTGATCACACTGTGTGGGAAGGTGTAGTGGGAGGGGCGACGTGATCACACTGTGTGGGAAGGTGTAGTGGGAGGGGCGACGTGATCACACTGTGTGGGAAGGTGTAGTGGGAGGGGCGACGTGATCACACTGTGTGGGAAGGTGTAGTGGGAGGGGCGACGTGATCACACTGTGTGGGAAGGTGTAGTGGGAGGGGCGACGTGATCACACTGTGTGGGAAGGTGTAGTGGGAGGGGCGACGTGATCACACTGTGTGGGAAGGTGTAGTGGGAGGGGCGACGTGATCACACTGTGTGGGAAGGTGTAGTGGGAGGGGCGACGTGATCACACTGTGTGGGAAGGTGTAGTGGGAGGGGCGACGTGATCACACTGTTTGGGAAGGTGTAGTGGGAGGGGCGACGTGATCACACTGTGTGGGAAGGTGTAGTGGGAGGGGCGACGTGATCACACTGTGTGGGAAGGTGTAGTGGGAGGGGCGACGTGATCACACTGTGTGGGAAGGTGTAGTGGGAGGGGCGACGTGATCACACTGTGTGGGAAGGTGTAGTGGGAGGGGCGACGTGATCACACTGTTTGGGAAGGTGTAGTGGGAGGGGCGACGTGATCACACTGTGTGGGAAGGTGTAGTGGGAGGGGCGACGTGATCACACTGTGTGGGAAGGTGTAGTGGGAGGGGCGACGTGATCACACTGTGTGGGAAGGTGTAGTGGGAGGGGCGACGTGATCACACTGTGTGGGAAGGTGTAGTGGGAGGGGCGACGTGATCACACTGTGTGGGAAGGTGTAGTGGGAGGGGCGACGTGATCACACTGTGTGGGAAGGTGTAGTGGGAGGGGCGACGTGATCACACTGAGAGTGATAGAAGATGTGTAATATAGGAAATGATGCATAGTATGTGTGTGTTGCATGGAACACCTGTGTCTGAAGCTTGTCCCTGTGTTGCATGGAAGACCTGTGACTGAAGCTTGTCCCTGTGTTGCATGGAACACCTGTGTCTGAAGCTTGTCCCTGTGTTGCATGGAAGACCTGTGACTGAAGCTTGTCCCTGTGTTGCATGGAACACCTGTGACTGAAGCTTGTCCCTGTGTTGCATGGAACACCTGTGACTGAAGCTTGTCCCTGTGTTGCATGGAACACCTGTGACTGAAGTTTGTCCCTGTGTTGCATGGAACACCTGTGACTGAAGCTTGTCCCTGTGTTGCATGGAACACCTGTGACTGAAGCTTGTCCCTGTGTTGCATGGAACACCTGTGACTGAAGCTTGTCCCTGTGTTGCATGGAAGACCTGTGACTGAAGCTTGTCCCTGTGTTGCATGGAACACCTGTGACTGAAGCTTGTCCCTGTGTTGCATGGAACACCTGTGACTGAAGCTTGTCCCTGTGTTGCATGGAAGACCTGTGACTGAAGCTTGTCCCTGTGTTGCATGGAACACCTGTGACTGAAGCTTGTCCCTGTGTTGCATGGAACACCTGTGACTGAAGCTTGTCCCTGTGTTTCATGGAACACCTGTGACTGAAGCTTGTCCCTGTGTTGCATGGAACACCTGTGACTGAAGCTTGTCCCTGTGTTGCATGGAACACCTGTGACTGAAGCTTGTCCCTGTGTTGCATGGAAGACCTGTGACTGAAGCTTGTCCCTGTGTTGCATGGAACACCTGTGACTGAAGCTTGTCCCTGTGTTGCATGGAAGACCTGTGACTGAAGCTTGTCCCTGTGTTGCATGGAACACCTGTGACTGAAGCTTGTCCCTGTGTTGCATGGAACACCTGTGACTGAAGCTTGTCCCTGTGTTGCATGGAACACCTGTGACTGAAGCTTGTCCCTGTGTTGCATGGAACACCTGTGACTGAAGCTTGTCCTTGTGTTGCATGGAACACCTGTGACTGAAGCTTGTCCCTGTGTTGCATGGAAGACCTGTGACTGAAGCTTGTCCCTGTGTTGCATGGAACACCTGTGACTGAAGCTTGTCCCTGTGTTGCATGGAACACCTGTGACTGAAGCTTGTCCCTGTGTTGCGTGGAACACCTGTGACTGAAGCTTGTCCCTGTGTTGCATGGAACACCTGTGACTGAAGCTTGTCCCTGTGTTGCATGGAACACCTGTGAATGAAGCTTGTCCCTGTGTTGCATGGAACATCTGTGACTGAAGCTTGTCCCTGTGTTGCATGGAACACCTGTGACTGAAGCTTGTCCCTGTGTTGCATGGAACACCTGTGACTGAAGCTTGTCCCTGTGTTGCATGGAACACCTGTGACTGAAGCTTGTCCCTGTGTTGCATGGAACACCTGTGACTGAAGCTTGTCCCTGTGTTGCATGGAACACCTGTGACTGAAGCTTGTCCCTGTGTTGCGTGGAACACCTGTGACTGAAGCTTGTCCCTGTGTTGCATGGAACACCTGTGACTGAAGCTTGTCCCTGTGTTGCATGGAACACCTGTGACTGAAGCTTGTCCTTGTGTTGCATGGAACACCTGTGACTGAAGCTTGTCCCTGTGTTGCATGGAAGACTTGTGACTGAAGCTTGTCCCTGTGTTGCATGGAACACCTGTGACTGAAGCTTGTCCCTGTGTTGCATGGAACACCTGTGACTGAAGCTTGTCCCTGTGTTGCGTGGAACACCTGTGACTGAAGCTTGTCCCTGTGTTGCATGGAACACCTGTGACTGAAGCTTGTCCCTGTGTTGCGTGGAACACCTGTGACTGAAGCTTGTCCCTGTGTTGCATGGAACACCTATGACTGAAGCTTGTCCCTGTGTTGCATGGAAGACCTGTGACTGAAGCTTGTCCCTGTGTTGCGTGGAACACCTGTGACTGAAGCTTGTCCCTGTGTTGCATGGAACACCTGTGACTGAAGCTTGTCCCTGTGTTGCATGGAAGACCTGTGACTGAAGCTTGTCCCTGTGTTGCATGGAACACCTGTGACTGAAGCTTGTCCCTGTGTTGCATGGAACACCTGTGACTGAAGCTTGTCCCTGTGTTGCGTGGAACACCTGTGACTGAAGCTTGTCCCTGTGTTGCATGGAACACCTGTGACTGAAGCTTGTCCTTGTGTTGCATGGAACACCTGTGACTGAAGCTTGTCCCTGTGTTGCATGGAACACCTGTGACTGAAGCTTGTCCCTGTGTTGCATGGAACACCTGTGACTGAAGCTTGTCCCTGTGTTGCATGGAACACCTGTGACTGAAGCTTGTCCCTGTGTTGCGTGGAACACCTGTGACTGAAGCTTGTCCCTGTGTTGCATGGAACACCTGTGACTGAAGCTTGTCCCTGTGTTGCGTGGAACACCTGTGACTGAAGCTTGTCCCTGTGTTGCATGGAACACCTGTGACTGAAGCTTGTCCCTGTGTTGCATGGAAGATCTGTGACTGAAGCTTGTCCCTGTGTTGCGTGGAACACCTGTGACTGAAGCTTGTCCCTGTGTTGCATGGAACACCTGTGACTGAAGCTTGTCCCTGTGTTGCATGGAAGACCTGTGACTGAAGCTTGTCCCTGTGTTGCGTGGAACACCTGTGACTGAAGCTTGTCCCTGTGTTGCATGGAACACCTGTGACTGAAGCTTGTCCCTGTGTTGCATGGAACACCTGTGACTGAAGCTTGTCCCTCTGTTGCGTGGAACACCTGTGACTGAAGCTTGTCCCTGTGTTGCGTGGAACACCTGTGACTGAAGCTTGTCCCTGTGTTGCATGGAACACCTGTGACTGAAGCTTGTCCCTGTGTTGCGTGGAACACCTGTGACTGAAGCTTGTCCCTGTGTTGCATGGAATACCTGTGACTGAAGTTTGTCCCTGTGTTGCGTGGAACACCTGTGACTGAAGCTTGTCCCTGTGTTGCATGGAACACCTGTGACTGAAGCTTGTCCCTGTGTTGCGTGGAACACCTGTGGCTGAAGCTTGTCTCTGTGTTGCATGGAACACCTGTGGCTGAAGCTTGTCCCTGTGTTGCATGGAACACCTGTGGCTGAAGCTTGTCCCTGTGTTGCATGGAACACCTGTGACTGAAGCTTGTCCCTGTGTTAACACCTGTGACTTCGTAACACATTAAAGTCCTGACGTAGACTCACAAATCACTCAACCGTGACTCACAAGTCACTCCACCGTGACTCACAAGTCACTTCACCGTGACTCACAAGTCACTCCACCGTGACTCACAAGTCACTCCACCGTGACTCACAAATCACTCCACCGTGACTCACAAGTCACTCCACTGTGACTCACAAGTCACTTCACCGTGACTCACAAGTCACTTCACCGTGACTCACAAGTCACTCCACTGTGACTCACAAATCACTTTACCGTGACTCACAAGTCACTCCACCGTGACTCACAAATCACTCCACCATGACTCAGAAGTCACTCCACCGTGACTCACAAGTCACTCCACCATGACTCACAAGTCACTCCACCGTGACTCACAAGTCACCCCACCATGACTCACAAGTCACTCCACCATGACTCACAGGTCACTCCAGCATGACTCACAAGTCACTCCACCGTGACTCACAAGTCACTCCACTGTGACTCACAAGTCACTTCACCGTGACTCACAAGTCACTCCACCGTGACTCACAAATCACTCCACCATGACTCAGAAGTCACTCCACCGTGACTCACAAGTCACTCCACCATGACTCACAAGTCACTCCACCGTGACTCACAAGTCACTCCACCATGACTCACAAGTCACTCCACCATGACTCACAGGTCACTCCAGCATGACTCACAAGTCACTCCACCGTGACTCACAAGTCACTCCACTGTGACTCACAAGTCACTTCACTGTGACTCACAAGTCACTCCACCGTGACTCACAAGTCACTCCACCATGACTCAGAAGTCACTCCACCGTGACTCACAAGTCACTCCACCATGACTCACAAGTCACTCCACCGTGACTCACAAGTCACTCCACCATGACTCACAAGTCACTCCACCATGACTCACAGGTCACTCCAGCATGACTCACAAATCACTCCACCGTGACTCACAAGTCACTCCACTGTGACTCACAAGTCACTTCACCGTGACTCACAAGTCACTCCACCGTGACTCACAAGTCACTCCACCGTGACTCACAAATCACTCCACCGTGACTCACATGTCACTCCACTGTGACTCACAAATCACTTTACCGTGACTCACAAGTCACTCCACCGTGACTCACAAATCACTCCACCATGACTCAGAAGTCACTCCACCGTGACTCACAAGTCACTCCACCATGACTCACAAGTCACTCCACCGTGACTCACAAGTCACTCCACCACGACTCACAAGTCACTCCACCATGACTCACAGGTCACTCCAGCATGACTCACAAGTCACTCCACCGTGACTCACAAGTCACTCCACTATGACTCAGAAGTCACTCCACCGTGACTCACAAGTCACTCCACCATGACTCACAAGTCACTCCACCGTGACTCACAAGTCACTCCACCGTGTCTCACAAGTCACTCCACCATGACTCACAAGTCACTCCACCATGACTCACAAGTCACTCCACCATGACTCAAGTCACTCCACCGTGACTCGCAAGTCACTCCACCATGACTCACAAGTCACTCCACCATGACTCACAGGTCACTCCAGCATGACTCACAAGTCACTCCACCGTGACTCACAAGTCACTCCACTATGACTCACAAGTCACTCCACCGTGACTCACAAGTCACTCCACCATGACTCACAAGTCACTCCACCGTGACTCACAAGTCACTCCACCGTGACTCACAAGTCACTCCACCATGACTCACAAGTCACTCCACCATGACTCACAAGTCACTCCACCGTGACTCACAAGTCACTCCACCATGACTCACAAGTCACTCCACCGTGACTCACAGGTCACTCCACCATGTCTCACAAGTCACTCCACCATGACTCACAAGTCACTCCACCGTGACTCACAAGCCACTCCACTATGACTCACAAGTCACTCCACCGTGGCTCACAGGTCACTCCACCATGACTCACAAGTCACTCCACCATGACTCACAAGTCACTCCACCGTGACTCACAAATCACTCCATCGTGACTCACAAGTCACTCCACCATGACTCACAAGTCACTCCACTATGACTCACAAGTCACTCCACCGTGACTCACAAGTCCACCGTGACTCACAACTCCACCATGACTCACAAGTCACTCCACCATGACTCATAAGTCACTCCACCATGACTCACAAGTCACTCCACCATGACTCACAAGTCACTCCACCGTGACTCACAAGTCACTCCACCGTGGCTCACAAGTCACTCCATGACTCACAAGTCACTCCACCGTGACTTACAAGTCACTCCACCGTGACTCACAAGTCACTCCACCGTGACTTCATCAACAAGTCACAAAAAAACAAAGCTCACAGATTGGAAGCTAAACGATGTTTCGATCGGTATCTTGATGTTTCAGTCTGCGACTGACCGAAACTTTGCCCTGTTTTTACAAGATGTGATACGTGATCTAACCACTTCTGGTGGATGCTTGCTACTGCCACCCTTCCCTTGGATCAAACTTAATCACTCCCATGTCCTAGGTGCTGTAAGCCCCACGATTTAAGCGTTTCCGTGTAAATACAATAATAATAATAATAATAATAATAATAATAATAATAATAATAATAATAATAATAATAACTGTGACCGAACTAGACGTTTTCGTAACTTGTTTCTGTAAGAACTATAACGAATGCTTTGTTGATATTGTGAAGGTTATCAGTAAGACTGACAGTTTTTGCCCATTGTTTTACCTGGTCCAGTGTACCAGTAGACGTTGCTGGTCCAGTGTGTCATGGACGTTGCTGGTCCAGTGTGTTAGTGGACATTGCTGGTCCAGTGTGTTAGTGGACGTTGGTGGTCCAGTGTGACACTAGGCAGGAGTGCTTGTCAAAGTGGCGCCTCTCGCTACGTTCAGGTCTGTTCGCAACACCCACCTGCACTCTAACGGGTTGGTTGTCGTGACACTTGGCATAGCTCCAGAACTGTGCCACCTACACACACACACGCATGCAAGAATTGCAAAAACTCATAAGTACAATCACAATTCTTGCCCTCGACCCACAACAGCACCCTCGACCCTTTTCCCCCTTGATGTAAACACTTTCCTACCACAACTACCAGTGTGCCCACTCCCACAAAAACACAAACCATGCTCAAACTATAAACACCCAGGCTTGTCTCCACCCCAAAAACTCAAACCATTGCTTAAACCCCACAAAGAAACCCACCATCCCATACGTTAACCCCCATCACCCCACCTTAACCGATAAATGCAAATTCTCCTCCCCACCCCCTCGAAGCCTTGAACAGATAAGTCAGGAGGTTGAGAGGTGAAGTCAAGGGTTGAGGCTTGATCTAGCAAATACAAATCGGTAAGTACAAATCGGCGAGGGCAGAGATGACTTGTGTTTTTATATTTTATGGAAGACATGTGAATGTTGTTCTTAGCCAGATGTGGCCATCTTAAGGAAGAGCTGTTGACACTGTTAATGGCCAGACACGGTTATACAGTCACATCAGTTTTTCGCTGGGCACATTTTTTTTTTCAGAAAAAATGGTTAAAGTGACTTATCTCCGTTAAGTAAGTTCATCAAGGCACAAGTTTGGCACTCACAAACAATTTGCGTAAATTTGGCTCGATCATGTTTATAGCAAGATACAGTTTTTTTTCTCTCCTAATCAAGCGTTTTTTTTTCACAGCTTAGATACTGACTCGCGATTCACACGTTATCTTGCAACACACATACACACACACACACACACACACACACACACACACACACACACACACATCCATCGGGAGGCCTGGTCATGGACCGGGCCGCGGAGGCGTTGATCCCCGGAATAACCTCCAGGTAACCAGGTAACACACACACACACACACACATACACACACACACACACACACACACACACACACATACACACACACACACACACACACACACACACACACACACACACACACACATACACACACAACCACACAACGGGAAGGGCACTGCAATGGATCAGAGAATACCTGTCAGGGAGGAAACAGCGAGTCATGGTACCTGTGGGCACCTGTGACGAGCGGGGTCTCACAGGGGTCGGTCCTAGGACCAGTGCTATTTCTGGTATATGTGAATGACATGATGGAAGGGATAGTCTCAGAGGTGTCTGTTCGCAAATGATGTGAAGTTAATGAGGAGAATTAAATCAGATGAGTATCAGGCAGGACTTCAAAGAGACCTGTACAGACTGGACACCTGGTCCAGCAACTGGCTTCTTGAATTCAACCCTGCCAAATGCAAAGTCATGAAGATCGGAGAAGGGCAAAGAAGACCGCAGACAGAGTATAGACTAGGTGGCCAAGGACTGCAAACCTCGCTCAAGGAGAAACATTTTGGGGCGACCATAACACCGAGCATGTCTCCGGAGGCACACATCAACCAGATAGCTGCTGCAGCATACGGGCGCCTGGCAAACCTGAGAATAGCGTTCCGATACCTTAGTAAGGAATCGTTCAAGACACTGTACACTGTGTAAATCAGGCCCATACTGGAGTATACAGCACCAGTTTGGAACCCACACCTGGTCAAGCACGTCAAGAAATTAGAGAAAGTGCAAAGGTTTGCAACAAGGCTAGTTCCGGAGCTCAGGTGTATGTCCTACGAAGAAAGGTTGAGGGAAATCGGACTGACGACATTGGAGGGTAGGAGGGTCAGGGGAGACATGATAACGACATACAAAATACTGCATGGAATAGATAAGGTAGACAGAGACAGGTTGTTCCAGAGAGGGGACACAGAAACAAGAGGCCACAATTGGAAGCTGAAGACTCAGACGAGTCAGAGGGATGTTAGGAAGTATTTCTTCAGTCATAGAGTCGTCAGGAAGTGGAAAAGCCTAGCAAGTGATATAGTGGAGGCAGGAACCCATACATAGCTTTAAGACGAGGTTTGACAAAGCTCCGGAAGCAGAGAGAGGACCTAGTAGCGATCAGAGAAGAGGCGAGGCCAGTAGCTGAGTCTCGACGCCTGCAACCACAATTAGGTGAGTACACACACACACACACACACACACACACACACACACACACACACACACACACACACACACACACACACAGCAGCCAACATGGTTTCAGGGACGGGAAATCCTGTGTCACAAACCTACTGGAGTTCTATGACATGGTGACAGCAGTAAGACAAGAGAGAGAGGGGTGGGTGGATTGCATATTCTTGGACTGCAAGAAGGCGTTTGACACAGTTCCACACAAGAGATTGGTGCAAAAACTGGAGGACCAAGCAGGGATAACAGGGAAGGCACTACAATGGATCAGGGAATACTTGTCAGGAAGACAGCAGCGAGTCATGGTACGTGGCGAGGTGTCAGAGTGGGCACCTGTGACCAGCGGGGTCCCACAGGGGTCAGTCCTAGGACCAGTGCTGTTTCTGGTATTTGTGAATGACATGACGGAAGGAATAGACTCTGAGGTGTCCCTGTTTGCAGATGACGTGAAGTTGATAAGAAGAATTCACTCGATCGAAGACCAGGCAGAACTACAAAGGGATCTGGACAGGATGCAGACCTGGTCCAGCAATTGGCTCCTGGAGTTCAATCCCACCAAGTGCAAAGTCATGAAGATTGGGGAAGGGCAAAGAAGACCGCAGACGGAGTACAGTCTAGGGGGCCAGAGACTACAAACCTCAATCAAGGAAAAAGATCTTGGGGTGAGTATAACACCAGGCACATCTCCTGAAGTGCACATCAACCAAATAACTGCTGCAGCATATGGGCGCCTAGCAAACCTCAGAACAGCATTCCGACATCTTAATAAGGAATCGTTCAGGACCCTGTACACCGTGTACGTTAGGCCCATATTGGAGTATGCGGCACCAGTTTGGAACCCACACCTAGCCAAACACGTAAAGAAACTAGAGAAAGTGCAAAGGTTTGCAACAAGACTAAGTCCCAGAGCTAAGAGGTATGTCCTACGAGGAGAGGTTAAGGGAAACCAACCTGACGACACTGGAGGACAGGAGAGATAGGGGGGACATGATAACGACATACAAAATACTGAGAGGAATTGACAAGGTGGACAAAGACAGGATGTTCCAGAGATGGGACACAGCAACAAGGGGACACAGTTGGAAGTTGAAGACACAGGGATGTTAGGAAGTATTTCTTCAGCCACAGAGTAGTCAGTAAGTGGAATAGTTTGGGAAGCGATGTAGTGGAGGCAGGATCCATACATAGCTTTAAGCAGAGGTATGATAAAGCTGACGGTTCAGGGAGAGTGACCTAGTAGCGATCAGTGAAGAGGCGGGGCCAGGAGCTCGGACTCGACCCCTGCAACCTCAACTAGGTGAGTACAACTAAGTGAGTACACACACACACACACACACACACACACACACACACACACACACACACACACACACACACACACACACACACACACACACAAGCTACCACAACAAAAACATTTACAGTGTAAACAGTTAAGTATGTTACAGCAGGACATAAGGAATATGTGATGGAGATAATATTAGGCTGAGGGATGGTTCTTGACGGAGGTGGGCAGCTTGTGTCGGGTTGGTATTGACGGAGGTGGGCAGCTTGTGTCGGGTTAGTATTGACGGAGGTGGGCAGCTTGTGTCGGGTTAGTATTGACGGAGGTGGGCAGCTTGTGTCGGGTTAGTATTGACGGAGGTGGGCAGCTTGTGTCGGGTTAGTATTGACGGAGGTGGGCAGCTTGTGTCGGGTTAGTATTGACGGAGGTGGGCAGCTTGTGTCGGGTTAGTATTGACGGAGGTGGGCAGCTTGTGTCGGGTTAGTATTGACGGAGGTGGGCAGCTTGTGTCGGGTTAGTATTGACGGAGGTGGGCAGCTTGTGTCGGGTTAGTATTGACGGAGGTGGGCAGCTTGTGTCGGGTTAGTATTGACGGAGGTGGGCAGCTTGTGTCGGGTTAGTATTGACGGAGGTGGGCAGCTTGTGTCGGGTTAGTATTGACGGAGGTGGGCAGCTTGTGTCGGGTTGGTATTAATGAAGCAATGAGGTTACGTGTTAGTGGGGAATATTTGTTGTTAGTGGGGAATGTTTGTTGTTAGTGGGGAATGTTTGTTGTTAGTGGGGAATGTTTGTTGTTAGTGGGGAATGTTTGTTGTTAGTGGGGAATGTTTGTTGTTAGTGGGGAATGTTTGTTGTTAGTGGGGAATGTTTGTTGTTAGTGGGGAATGTTTGTTGTTAGTGGGGAATGTTTGTTGTTAGTGGGGAATGTTTGTTGTTAGTGGGGAATATTTGTTGTTAGTGGGGAATGTTTGTTGTTAGTGGGGAATATTTGTTGTTAGTGGGGAATGTTTGTTGTTAGTGGGGAATGTTTGTTGTTAGTGGGGAATGTTTGTTGTTAGTGGGAATGTTTGTTGTTAGTGGGGAATGTTTGTTGTTAGTGGGGAATATTTGTTGTTAGTGGGGAATATTTGTTGTTAGTGGGGAATGTTTGTTGTTAGTGGGGAATGTTTGTTGTTAGTGGGGAATATTTGTTGTTAGTGGGGAATGTTTGTTGTTAGTGGGGAATGTTTGTTGTTAGTGGGGAATGTTTGCTGTTAGTGGGGAATGTTTGTTGTTAGTGGGGAATGTTTGTTGTTAGTGGGGAATATTTGTTGTTAGTGGGGAATGTTTGTTGTTAGTGGGGAATGTTTGTTGTTAGTGGGGAATGTTTGCTGTTAGTGGGGAATGTTTGTTGTTAGTGGGGAATGTTTGTTGTTAGTGGGGAATGTTTGTTGTTAGTGGGGAATGCTGGTATTGGTGGCAGTTAGTGAACGGTCACACTCCACCGCTACTCTGGTTAGTTATTTTATTTAAGTACAGGTACACGTAAGTACAATTGTCTACCTGGAGGGTATTCCGGGGATAAACGCCCCCGCGGCCAGGTCCATGACCAGGCCTCCCGGTGGATCAGGGCTTGATTAATTAGGCTGTTACTGCTGGCCGCACGTAGTCCAACTTTCGAATCACAGCCCTTCTCAGCCCTTCTCATTTTTTTGAAACCGAAGGTTGGATGGAAGGAGCAAAATACAAGATAATTGTGGCACAGCGCCGGTAAACAATGGAAAAATCCAGCCAGTTCCTCGTTTTTTGTAAATATAAGAAAGAAGAAAGAAGAAAAATTGCAGCAGGCATACTGGCCCATGCTAGGCAGGTCCAAGTTCCTACCGCCTTAAGCCATTTACCCAACCTAGTCAGGTCAGGTCACATTCACTTAAGGAAGGAGCACGGCGAGGTACAAGAGGCAGAAGGTGTACGGAAACTATAGAAGAAACGGACGACTAAAGAGCAAGTTTTAGAATGGAGTCCAGAGCCCACCCTGGTGATAGTTTTCAAGTGCTTGCTGTTAAATGTCCCGACGCACAGTGGTGGCCTTTGTCTTGGCCGGGCAGTGTTCCAAAATAAGTCGGTATTGGTTTGGTATGTCTGCGTTTCCTGTCGCGAGTGGTGGCGTGGCCGGGCCCAGCCTTACTGCTGGTGCCCAGTTCTTGTCAGGGACTTTACTGTGGTCCTCGTGTGTTAGTAGTAGTTGTAGTAGTAGTAGTACTAGTAACAGTAGTTGTTACTAGGTGCCAGAGGCGCTTGTCGATAAACACTTGGCTTTTTTATGTGTGTATTAGTAGTTACTAGCTGTTAAAGGCAATTGTTGATAGACACTTAGCCTTCTCTCTCTCTCTCTCTCTCTCTCTCTCTCTCTCTCTCTCTCTCTCTCTCTCTCTCTCTCTCTCTCTCTCTCTCTCTCTCTCTCTCTCTCTCTCCTAGACACTTTATCTTCCTAGTATTTGTTATAGTTTGATAAAATTCAGGTCACGTATCAGACATGTTTACGTTTGCACATTGGCTACACTCAAGTCAACATTGTTGTAGTTACCTGGAGGTTATTCCGGGGATCAACGCCCCCGCGGCCCGGTCCATGACCAGGCCTCCCGATGGATCAGGGCCTGATCAACTAGGCTGTTACTGCTGGCCGCACGCAGTCCAACGTACGAGCCACAGCCCGGCTGATCCGGCACTGACTTTAGGTATCTGTCCAGCTCTCTCTTGAAGGCAGCCAGGGGTTTATTAGCAATTCCCCTAATGCTTGATGGGAGGCTGTTGAACAGTCTTGGGCCCCGGACACTAATGGTGTTTTCTCTTAGTGTACCAATGGCGCCCCTACTTTTAATTGGGGGCATTTTGCATCGCCTGCCCAGTCTTTTACTTTCGTAGGGAGTGATTTCTGTGTGCAGATTTGGGACCATTCCTTCCAAGATTTTCCAAGTGTAGATTATGATATATCTCTCCCTCCTGCGTTCCAACGAGTACAAGTCAAGTGCTTCCAAGCGTTCCCAGTAGTTAAGGTGCTTGACAGAACTTATACGTGCAGTAAAGGATCTCTGTACACTCTCTAGATCTGCGATTTCACCTGCTTTGTATGGAGATGTTAATGTACAGCAGTATTCCAGCCTAGAGAGAACAAGTGATT